>NC_133619.1:519287501-519535001 GCF_048593235.1 Sminthopsis crassicaudata
TGGAATAATGGAACTTTTGGTAAAGAGTGAGCAGCTATACAGATCAAGAGCAGTGACTCGGAGGCAGATGAACTGTGTGATGGGGAAGGGGAAGAGGAGATGGAGAAGTTTGGAGATGGAGGAGGAATCTCCCACCTATTGTGTAATTAAAATACCTCAGGCTTTTATATTTTCTATCAGAACTCAACAAGATACCAGGCCTGGCTAGCTGGCTACAATGCTATCGGCCTCAGCTCCACAGGCTTAGGTTGCCTAGAGGCAGCTACATGGGACAGTGGATAGAGCTCTGGACCTGGAGTAAGGAATATCAGAGTTCAAACCTGGACTGAGAAACTAGCTTGGTGATCCTGAGCAAGTCATTTAGTCCCTGTTTGCCTCAGTTTCCTCTTCTGCAAAATGTGGATAATATTAGCATTATTCCAAACAGAGTTATTGTGAGGATCTAAAGAGATAATTATAAAGAATTTAACTCATGCTTGGCACATGGTAAGTGTGTATGTAAATGTTAGCTATTGTTATTAATTACCTAATCTCAGTTTTTTCACCTATAAAAAGGGAGCAACAATAACACCTACTTCACAGGATTGTACTGAAAATTAAATGAGATAATATTTGTAAAGTGCTTAGCACAATAGGAGTTTAATAAATATGTGTTTCCCTCCTTTTATGAGGTTGCTTCTCCCTTGCAATTCATTCTTTGTTGTTGTTATTATTTGAGCTCAGTCTTTCAATTCTTTAAAAAAAATTTTAATAATAGTTTTTTATTTATGTTCCTTGCAAAACCTCGTGTTCCAATTTTTTCTCCCTCTCTTCCTCCCACACTCCTCCCCTAGATAGCAAGTAATTCAATATAGGTTAAACATGTGCAATTCTTCTAATTTCCACATTTATCATGCTGCATAAGAAAAATCAGATCAAAGGGGGAAAAATCAGAATGGAAAAAAACAAGCAAATAACAAAAATAGGTGAAAATACTATGTTGTAATCTATATTCAGTTCCCATAGTCCTCTCTCTGGTTGCGAATGGCTCTCTCCAACACAAATCTATTGGAATTGGCCTGAATTATCTCATTGTTGAATAGAGACAAGTTCATCTCAGTTGATGACCACATAATCTCATTACTGTGTACAAGGTTCTCTTGGTTCTACTCACTCCACTCAGCATCAGTTCATGTAAGTCTCTCCAGGTCTTTCTGAAATCATCCTGCTGGTCACTTCTTACAGAACAATAATATTCCATAACATTCATATACCATCAGTTATTCAGCTAATCCCCAAATGATGAACATCCACTCAGTTTCCAGCTCTTTGTCTCTACCGAAAGACTTACTATAAACAGTTTTCCTTGCAATTCATTTTAACTTGATTTGGTAAAAATAAGCAGGATTTATCCTGACCCTGTAACTCTCCTTTCCACCCCAACTCTAGAAATGGCTGTGATATTTGTGCCTTCATGCTTTGTCTCGAACCATAAGCTCCAATGATGTCAAGGACTATATCTTAAAACATTTTATATCTATCTAGCAGACACATGTTTCTGTTCAGCCATTTAGTCATGTCTGAATCTGTGTGATCCTGTGGAGCATAGCACAATAATGCCATCAAAGGCTTTTCTCGATAAAAATACTGGAGTGGTTTGCCATTTCCTTCTCCAATGGATTAAAGTAAACTCAGCCTTAGCCTGTGACTTGTCCAGGATCACACAGCTAGTAAATATCTGAGGACAAATTTGAATTCAGGTCTTCCTAACTCTAGTTCCATCAATCTGCTTAACCACCTAGTTGCTTCCAGTGGGTGCACAGTAAGCGCTTATAGGAACTGACACATCAATTATTTTGTTTTGCTACTATAATTGTATATAAAATGATTTGTATATATTGGAGGCAATTACATAAGACAGTGGAAAAAATGCTGGGCTTGACAACAGAAGAATTGAATTCAAATGTAGCCACAGACACTTACTGTATGACCCTGAGCATCAGTTCATTTAACCTCAGTTTCCTCAACTACAAAATGGGGATAATAATAGCACTTGCTTCCTGGGGATATGGTGAAGATTAAATGAGATAATATTTGTAAAATGCTTAGCACAATGCCTTAGACATTGACTATATAAATACTAGCTATTATTATATTATCCCATCTCAGCTACTGACTACATGACCTTGGACAAGATATTTAACCTTCTTGTTTCCTCATTTGTAATATGATGGACTTAGACAACATAACCTCTAAGGCCCCTTTCAGCTCTAAATCTATATGCCTAAAAGCCTAGGAATTCGCATCAACATCATTAATTCTTGGTTCTGAATCTTCTTTGTACTTATAGTTCCAGCCTAGCACAACACATAATACACACTAAATTTTTACTTTCTAGTAGGTTGATATAATCTTGCTTTCTTCTTTGATTCACTAAGAGAACAAATTCTTCAGCATCCCTAGATATAGCTTAAGCTGGGGCTACAAAGCACCTACATAACTGAGTCCCAGGTTCATCTTAATAAAGTATGACTACATGTGAGTAGGTCTGTATCCCACAACCACTGAGGAGCAATATGTGGTAGATAGCTGCTACCAGCATCTCCCTAGTGTCTGGGGTCCCTGGTGCCTACTACAGCTCCTAACTTGACATATTAGCCTGAAGCATTAATACAAAATTCAAACAGTGAAGGTTATCCAAAATATGCCATGCTAATAGGTTTCCAATACCCAAGTTTAATTCTCATGATAAATTGGGTTCAGTTTCCCTTGGTTAACTAGCCCTCTTGCCATTTTAAAATATTATTTTTTATTAAAGCTTTTTATTTTCAAAACATACACAGATAATTTTTCAACATTGACCTTTGCATAGCCTTGCCTTCCAAATTTTCCCTTCTTTCCCTCACTCACTCCCCTAAATGGCAAGCAATCCAATATATGTTATACATATTAAAATATATGTTAAATCCAATATATGTAAACAATTATCTTGCTACATAAGAAAAATCAGATCAAAAAGGAAAGAAAATGAGTAACAAAAAATCCAAGCGAACAACAACAAAAAGAGTGAGAATGTGATATTGTGATCCACACTTAGTTCCCACAGTCCTCTCTCTGAGTGTAGATGGCTCTCTTCATCAGCTCATTAGATCTTGCATAAGATCATTAGAACTTGCTACTCTTTCTAATTTGATAAAGGAAAGGGAAACACATCTGCAAATATATTAGGTCAGTAAACCAGAAGTTCCAAGGCTTGTTTTAAGGAACATTGATAATCAAACATTATGTCATACTTTGTAATAGGGAGGGGATGAGGGAGGAGGTGATCGGTAACTCTGAAAGTCATGTTTTTATTAGAATTTTCTTGGAACTATCTACATTAGGGGTTCTTAACTTTGTATGTGTGCCTATGTGAGTATGTGATAGATCCCATAGCCATCTAATGGAGCCTATGAGCTCCTTTTCAGGATAAAGTTATTAAAAATAGAAAATAAAATATATAGGATTACAAAAGAAACCAGATATATAGAAATAACCATTAAAATATTTTCTAAAAAGCAAGACCCTTCACTCTAGAATCTTAGGGATGGAAAGGGGGAAAAGGTCAGGACTGGAGAGGGTGAGGGAAACACTAGCAGTTCCTCTTAAGGGAGAAGGGCTGATGTCCAAATTCCCTTAGGGTTTATACCCCTTCTGTATTTTCCTGCCCCAACCAAGTCGCCAGGATGAGGACAGTCAGACCAGTTCAAATAAGGGCAGAATTTGGGGCCCACCCACTTCAAAGTTTCAGGCAAGTTTTTACTTATAGACCAACTTCAAAAAATATGAAGGAAACTTCAGAATCCCTTGGGACCCAGCAACCTCTTCTGGGGTTGGCCAAGGCAAGGATAAGAGAGACCACAAGCCACTGTGGGCCATGGGTGGGATAAGGAAGGAGAGAGTTGAGCAGCCAGCCCCCAAAAGGGGCCTGGATCCCAGCCCAGGCTAACCCCCAGTGGGCGAGGGCTCGAGGGAGCTCCCAATGAGTCCAGATCGACTTTTATAAATAGCCCACCAAACTTTTTCCAAGTTCCTGCCAAGTTTGAGTTTTCGTTTGCATGGTAGGTGAAGGGTCCGGAACAGGCCAGCTTTTATCAAGGTTCCTTCTGCCAGATCCACAAAAGACCAATTTCCTCCGCCGCTGCTTTTGTTTTCAGAAGGGGCTGCAGCTCATCTAGGGAGCTGCCATTGTTTGCTAGGAGGATTTTTAGATCAGCTGCTTGCTCTTGGCTCCCTTCTCAGAGTTCTCCAGTTCTTTTTGTGAAGCCCCTGCTCTCCTGGACAGTAAACAACAAATGGTCCTATTCACCCTGGAGATAAGATTGTGTGTCTCCCAAAGTCACCGCAGTCCACAGCAGCTCCTGGAACTGTTTGAATAATGAGGCTCCTGGAGAATTTGTGTTGTTTTATCCTTTTCTTCTAGGAGATTGGAGATTCCCCAGGCAGGCAAGGCAAGTGCCCATTGGGGATTGCCTGGAGGTGGCTAGTACAGGGCAGCAGGCCCAGGAAAGCTTTATTTATTTATTTTAGCATTTGATTATTTCTTGAGATTGTAGGCTTACTTTTTTTTAAATAACTGATTTTTTTCTTTCTTTGCCTTCCTTCCTTTCATTTTTCTTTCTCTTGGGTTCTTTCTTTCCTCCCTCCTTTCCCTCTTTGCCTTAGTTCTTTCCTCCCTCCTCCCTCCCTATCTCTCTCCCTTCCTTCCTTCCTTCCTTCCTCCCTCCTCCCTCCCTATCTCTCTCCCTTCCTTCCTTCCTTCCTTCCTTCCTTCCTTCCTTCCTTCCTTCCTTCCTTCCTTCCTTCCTTCCTTCCTTCTTTCCTTCCTTCTTTTCTTCCTTTTTTCCTTCCTTCTTTCCTTCCTTTTTTCCTTCCTTCTTTCCTTCCCTCTTTCCTTCCTTCCTTCCTTCCTTCCTTCCTTCCTTCCTTCTTTCCTTCTTTTCCTTCCTTCCATCCTTCCTTCCTTCCTTCTTTCCTTCCTTCTTTCCTTCCTTCTTTCCTTCCTTCTTTCCTTCCCTCTTTTCTTCCTTCCTTCCTTCCTTCCTTCCTTCTTTCCTTCCTTCCTTCCTTCCTTCCTTCCTTCCTTCCTTCCTTCCTTCCTTCCTTCCTTCCTTCCTACCTTCCTTCCTTCCTTCCTTCCTTCCTTCCTTCCTTCCTTCCTTCCTTCCTTCCTTTCTTTCTTTCTTTCCTTCTTTCTTAAAAGCTTAGGGACTTTCAGGAGGACTGTCAAGGACTTTCAGATAAAATCATTCTCATTTACCCAGAAGCACCCATTATTCCAACAGGCCATTAATGAGTAATGACAATGAAAACAAAAGCAAAAACAAAACAAAACAAAAAAAAAAAAATCTTTCTGAGTTGGTGAGACTTTTTACTCTAATTCACTTCTTTCCTGAATGATCCTATGAATCTCATCTCTGAGTGGTCTTCATCAACAAGTGCTCTCTGTAGTCTTCCTCTTCCAGGACACAGAGAAAGTAGAAATGAATGCTGTTCACAATCAGAATTCTGTTGGACAGAGCTAGTATAAAGGTGTGGTCATGTAGAAAGCAACCTAGTAAAATCCTGATTCAACAATTTTCTGACTGCATGATCTTGAAGAAATCACTTCATTTCCCTAGGCCTCAGTTTCCTGTAAAATGATGGGGTTGGTCTAGATGGCCTGTGAAGTCCTTTTGATCTACATCCTAATGCTGTTGAGTAAAGTTAAGTGATATGGTGGATAGACTGCTAGACTTGGACTCAGGAAGACCTGTCCTTCAATCCTGCTTCACATATGTAGTGGTTGTATGATCTTGGTCATGTCATTGTAGTTTTCTGAGCCTTGGTTTTCTCATTTGTAAAATGGCGATGATAATAGCACATATATCACCAAGTCATTATGAGAATCAAATAAAATAATATATGTAAAGTGCTTTGTAAACCTGAAAGAACTACATAAATGTTAACTATTATTTAATTCAATATTAATAAAATCTGACATTTATATAGCATTTTAAGATTTACAAAGCACTTAAATATATTATGTCACTTGATCAAGATCCAGGAAGTAACCTAAGCCCAAAATATGAATTAAATAAGGACCTTTCATGTAGACAAAAGAGAAAACACATCTGTTGTAGAAAGAACTGGGCAGAGTCTTTGGACTGACTTGGAAGAAAGGAGAAGATGTAATTTAATTGAGCTGGTTAGATTAAATAAGTGTGATATAGTGAAAAGAGAATTGAATATGAAATCAGAAGAGCTGGATTTGAATCCCAGTTCTGCTACTTATGACCTTTGTGATCCTGAGCAATCACCTAACTTTTCTGAGATTTAGGTTCTTCATCTGCGATATGATATCTCAGGTGTAAGGTAGCCCTACAGCCTATGATAGAACATTAGTTCACAGTCGGGAAAGCCAAATACTTTAGGGAATAGTAAACATGTCCTCAATGGATTTCTTTATTTCTAGACTTTTCCATTCCTTTGGGAATTGAATATTTCTCAATACATAACTTAATATTTCTCAATTCTCTTCCACCCTCCTTTCTCTTCTCTGCTTTGAGAAACAAACAACTTGATTAGTATTAGTATTATACATGTGAAGTCATATAAAATATATTTCCATATTAGCCATGTTGTAACAATAAAACACAAACAAAAAAACCAATAATAATAAAGAAAGTTTAAAAACTATATTTTATTCCGCGTTCAATTCATCAGTATTTTCTATGGAGGTGGATAGCATCTTTCATTATGGGTCCTTTAGAATTGTCTTTAATCATTGTCTTGAACAGAGTAGTTAAATCTTTCACAGATATATAAGATCTATATAATATAATAGTATTGTTATATGATGTTCTCCTGGTCTTACTCATTTTACTTTGTATCAGTCTGTGTAAATCTTTCCAGGTTTTTCTGAAATCACACTGCTTTTCATTTTTTACAGCACAATAGCATTTTACCTCATTCGTATATCACAATTTGTTCAGATATTACTAAATTGTTGGGAATTTCTTAGATTTCCATTTTTTGTCATCACATAAAGAGCTGCTACAAATACTTTTGCACACGTGGGCCCTTTTACTTTTTTTTTGATTTGGTGGAATACAAAGCTAGTAGTGGTATTGCTAAGTCAAGAAATATAGTTTTATGATTCTTTGGTGGGGTTAGTTAACAACTCTACCAACTATGTATTAGTGCCTCAATTTTTTCACATCTTCCCCAGCATTTGTCATTTTGTGTGTGTGTGTGTGTGTGTGTCATGTTGGCCAATCTGACAGGTATGAGGTGGTATCTTAAAGTTGTATGAATTTGTGTTTCTCTAATTAGTAATGATTTAGAACACTTTTTTCATGTGACTATTGATAGCTTTGACTGTTCCTTCCAAAAATTGCCTGTTCATATCCTTTGATGATTTTTCAACTGGAGAATGGTATTTATTTTTATAAATTTGTCTCATTCCCTGTATAATTTAGAAATGAGGCCTTTATCAGAGAAATTTGGGGTAAAAATGTTTCCCCAGTTTGTTTTCTTTCTAATTTTGGCTGTAATCATTTTGTTTGTACAAAAGTTTTTTTTTAATTTTGTATAATCAAAATTATTTATCTTATTTTTTTGTAATTTTCTCTTCCTCTTGTTTGACCATAAACTCTTCCCTTATCTTACAGGTACACTTTTCCATGCTTCCTTAATTTATTTATGATATCATCCTTTATGTCTAAGTCATTTATCTATTTTGACCTTACCTTGGTATATGGTTTGAGATATTAGTTTATACTTAGTTTCTACCAAATGGCTTTCCACTTTTCCCTACAATTTTTGTTAAATAATGAATTCTTACTCCCAAAGTTTGGATCAGGTACCACCCCTGTGTCACAGATCTCTTTCCAAATTCTTTAATTGTCTTGGGCTGAAAGAATGTCTCACTCTGACCTTTTGTAAATTCTGACACTCCAAAATTCAATTTGAGGCATTATGTTGAAATTTGGACGGGGACGCTGGGAGTGCTCAGCTATTGCTTTCTGTACTCTGCCATCTTGGATCTACTCTTCCCCTTCTTTTTACCAATATTTTACTTGACTGGTTGAGGACAAGAGCTGTTTTTTGTTTGCTTGTTTTGTCCTCATTATTTCAGTGCCAAGTATAGTGCTTGGCACATGTTAAATTTTTAGGAAATGCTTGTCAAAATGAATGGAATAAAATTGAAGAAGGAGTCATGCAGAATTAGAAATTGTGTAGTGCTCACTATAGTGAAAAAAAGAAAAAAAAGGAGATAGGTATATGGATACAAATGTTATTTTTTAGTAGTTTAAATAGCTAACTTGGATCTGTGCTGCCTCAAGACAGGGCAATATACTCATTGAGGGAAGTGATAGTTGAACTGTACTCTTTCTTGGCTAGACTCCAATAAAAGAAATATGGAATTGAGTTCAAAGGTCTTGAATTTAGTGCCTAAAATCAGGAGTTCCCAGGTTCAAATCCACCCTTAACCACTAACTGTGTGACTCCAGGAAAGTCAGTTAACCTTTATTTGCATTGGTTTCCTCATGTGTAAAACTGGGATAACAATGGCAACTACCTTTCAAGTTTATTCAGAGGATAAAATGAGATAATATTTGTAAAGATATTAGCACAGTTCCTAGCATGTAGAAGATACTAAAAACATACTAGCTATTGCTTTTATTCTGGACACTGCTTTTTTTCATATTTAATTTAGAAAGTATTTATTAAGAACTTAGTCTATAAATTTTAGCACTGACAGGGACATTAGAAATAAAGGACATTTATTTATCAGCTCTTTGGAGAAGGGAGGGATTTATGACTAAAGAAAAAATAGAGAACATTATGAAAGACAAAAGGGACAATTTTGATTACACTAAATTAAAAAATTTCTGCACAAACAAAACCAACAGAAACAAGATTAAATAGAGAAGTACAAAGCTGGTGAAATATCTTTACAGTGTCTTATTTCTAAATTATATAATAAACTACATCAAATTATAAGAATATAAGTCATTCTCCAATTGATAAATGGTCAAAGGATATGAATAGACAATTTTCAGATGATGAAATTAAAGCCATCTATAGTGATATGAAAAAAAAAATGCTCTACAACACTATCAATTAGAAAAATGCAAATTAAAACAGCTCTGAGGTACCACCTCACACCTTTTAGATTGGCTAAGATGTCAGGAAAAGATAATGATAAATGTTGGAGGAGATGTGGGAAAACTGGGACACTAATAATGCATTGTTGATGGAGCTATGAGATGATCCAACCATTCTGCAGAGCAATCTAGAACTATGCCCTAAGGGCTATAAAACTGTGCATACCCTTTCATCCAGTTTTGTGATTACAGGGTCTGTATCCCAAGGAAATCTTAAAGAAGGAAAAAGGACCAACGTGGGCAAAAATGTTTGTAGCAGCTTTTTTGTGGTAGCAAAGAATTTGAAAATAAGTAGATGCCCATCAACTGGGGAATGGTCAAACAAGTTGTGGTATATGAAGATAATGGAATATCATGTTCTATTAAAAAACGATGAACAAGCTGATTTTAGAGACATTTATATAATTTGATGCTGAACGAAACAAGCAGAACCAGGAATACATTGTACATAAAAACAGCAAGAATGTGTGATGATCAAAAGACTTCATTCTTCTCAGTGGTTCAGTGGTCAAATGGTCCATAAAAAATGGTGAAATGGTCAAATGGGGAAATGCCACTTGGATCCAGAAAAGGAACTAAGGAGAATGAATGTAAATCTACACATTCTATGGTCACTTTTTTCCTGTTTTTTTCTCTCCATGGGGTTTTTCCCTTTTGCTCTGATTCTTTTCCCCAACATGATTCATAAAGTAATGTATATTAAAAAGAAATAAATTTATTAGAAAAAAAAAAGAAATAAGGAACAACTCCTCTTTCTGAAGCTTGCTGTGCCTCAAAGCCAAAACTTAAAAAAAAATAATAGCTCTTTATTTCCAAAATATATGCAAAGATAGTCTTCAACATATATCCTTGCAAAAACTTTGTGTTCCAAATTTTCCTTCCCCCACCTCCTCCCCCTAAACAGCAAGTAATTTATGTTAAACATGTGCAATTCTACAGTACATATGTCCACATTTATCATGTTGCACTAGAAAAATCTTATCACAAAGGAACAAAATGAGAAAGAGGAAAAAAAGCAAGCAAACAACAACAAAAAAAAGATAAAAATGCTATGTTGTGATCCAAAATTCAGTCCCCACAGTCTTCTTTTTGGATACAGACAGCTCTCTCCATCACAAGAGCCAAGTCCATCACAGTTGATCATCACATAATCTTTGTTGTTGCTGTGTACAACATTCTCTTGATTCTATTCATTTCACTCAGCATCAGTTCATGTAAGTCTCTCCAGGCCTTTCTGAAATCATCCTGCTGGTCATTTTTTACAGAACAATAAAATTCCTTAACATTCATATACCATAACATATTCAGCCATTCTCCAACTGAGGGGCATCCGCTCAGTTTCCAATTCTTTGCCATTATAAAAAGGGCTGGCTGTAAAGGGCTAGAACTGAGCAGATGCACTTGACCAAGATAATTTAGCACTTAAGGCTGATTACCAATTCGACAATTCTCTATTAATATGCTTGGAGGATGACCCTACTCTCAACTCTGTGCTGGCTCGATCTGTGGGTGTGGACAAAGAAGAGGAAGAGGATAGAGTAGAACAAACAGGACCATTCTTGGGTGGTGGAGAGAGGAAGGAGATGTATAGATTCCTAGATCTAATCCCCTGACTGGGACACCAAAAGACCAAGAATAAAGACTTTTGCTTATCCTGACTCCGGCTGATTCTAAGATATCCAGGGTACTAACATGGGCACAATAGGCTGCTGTAAACATTTTTGCACATATAGGTCCTTTTCCCTTTCTATGATCTCTTTGGGATCTCAAATAAAGACACTGTTGGATCAAATGGTATGCACAGTTTAATAGCCCTTTGGACATAGTTCCAAATTGCTTTCCAGAATGACTGGATCAGTTCACAACTCCAACAATATAATGTATCTTTGTGTTTATCAAACACTAGATTACAATTGTCATTGACTATTGTGTCTTGTGAGCTTAACCTATTCTCCTGATCAACTATTCTATTTCTTAGCCAATACCAAATGGTTTTGATGACCATTAATTTATTTAGTTTTAGGGTGGATACCACATTTTGGAGGGTACTGGAACAATGAAGAATTAAGTAGATATATCAAAAGGAGTATCACTAGGTTGGTGAGAAGAATTGAAACCATGCCATAATAGGGTCATCTAAAGGAACTGGAGTTGTCTATTCTGAAATGAGAAGACTTAGATCATTATAACAGTTTTCAAGTATTTAATGTGTATTTATTTAGTCAGTAAGTTGATAAACATTAAACTGCCTACTATGTGAAATGCTGAAATAATAAAATAATAATAACATAGATAGATGATTGATAGATAGATAGATGATAGATAGGTAGGTAGGTAGATAGACAGATAGATTATAGACATAAATATAGTCCTCAAGATTACACCCAAAATAAAGCTGAAAAAGGAGGAGGAGATGAAGGGAAGGTATCCAGCATAAAGGAATGTAGTTGAGGGAAAATGAAGAGGTGACTGGCTTCAGATATCTCTTTAAATGGAGGCTTTGGGGGAATTCTTTCCTCTAACCTCAGCCCTCCTCTGCCTGAATGGCAGAGAAGCAGAAGTGATGAGGTTTGAATTTTAAGGCTGATACAGTCTCTCAAGATGATGAATTTCTTGGTGATAAGGTTTATTGGGGCCATGATAGAATCAGTTACAAAAGAACAATTTGTGAGAAATGTAGAGATTAGACTTATTTTACTTAGCCAGAAGATAAGAATTAGAATAAACAGGCAGAAGTTGTGGAAGAGCAGATGTTGATTTGATGGAAGGAAAACAAACAAACAAATCAAGCTTTCTCAAAGCAAAGTGGGCTACTTCAGGAAGTAGTAGGTTGCCAGTCACTGAAGGGGGGCAAGCAGAAGCTGAATGTGATCTTTACAGGAGGACATTTAGGGAGTTGTTCTATTCTGGCACAGGTAGGAATATGTGAGTTTTGAATTCCTTTCATCTCTGAGTGGATTAAAAAAAATGACCCTAAAATTTTGAGCCTCGTTGAAATGGAGATTGTGATGACATTAACTCAAGTAATAAAGTGTAGAGAAGACAAATTCCGGTTTAGAATAAAATCATGGATGTAGAACTAGGAAGGAGTTGAGAAACTATTAGGCCACACCTTCCTCTATTTTATAGACAAAGAAACTGAAGCCCAGGAAAGTTAAATGGCTTATTTGAGATCACAATGTAATCAGCCTTAGAAGGGGTGAAGGGAGGAAAGGGTGGGGTTTTATCCATGAATTGTAACTCCAGAACCAGAACTCTTTCCATAGTACTGTGCTACCACTAATTTGAGATCTCTTTGTGAACACCAAGTAAAGATATCCAGTAGGGATAGATTTGGAGAGGTGAAACAGGAGCTTGGAGGAGAGATCAGGACTAGACATAAAACTATGGAGGAATCTACATTGAGGTTATAAGTTAAACCATGGGTGGAATTCTGTCATCCAGGGAGAAAAGGCACAAAGAAAGAGGAAGGAACAAAGACAAGACCTTAGAAAATGCCAATACTTCCAGATTAAAAGGAGAAAGAGAGGAAAATGAATACAAAACAAGAAGGGAAACCTAGGAAAATGAAAGGGAAGAGCATCCAGAAGGAGAGGGTAGTCAACACTATCAAGTTCTGCAAGGATGTGAAAGAGGAGTCAAGATTGAGAAAAATAACTCATGAGTATATAATGCTTTAAGAGTTATAAGCACTTTCGCAATTATCTCATTTGGGACTTTTGGGAAAAAAAATCAAAAAAGAAAACATCAAAATGTATTAAGAGGTATTGATCTTGTCCCCATCTGACAGATCAGGAAACAGAAGGTGAGAGAGGCAAACTGATTTGGGCAGGATCATGGAATTAATAAGTGTCTGAAAAAAATTCAAACCTATCTTTTCCTGACTCTAAATCCACCATGTTATATAGCCTCTCTGCTATATTGCCTTTCTAAAAGGTTGTAAAGGCCTTTTTTTTTCCTGTTATCGCCACAAAGTATGCTTCAATAGTTGAAAGAGCTATAACCTATAGAGAACAATACAGATTGATAATGTTGTAAACAATTTTTGAGATTGCCAGTGCTGGAAAACTCATCACTCTACAGTTAAAACTTATGTCAAAGATCTCTAGGCCCAGCTAGGATTCATTCTCAGAAAACAGGGTATGATCTATTCTTAGATCCAAACTTGAAATCCTTCCAGCTTAGAGGCTCTTGGCAGAGCATGTACTCTACTGGTTTAGTTTCTGAAAACCCATGATTACTTCCATTCATCAAGTAAGATGTTGGTGGAACTATCATTTCTAAGATATATTTAGGAATTGAACAAGATTTTCAAGAATAAGAGCCATTCCCTAACTGATCAATGGTCTAAGGGTATTAGAACAGACAGTTCTCAAAGGGAGAAACTCAGTCTGTAACTATTAAGAAAATGCTCCAAACTAGTACTACTTAAGGAAATGCAAATTCTCTCAATAGCTACAGACAAAAACATATATTTTTCTGTACCTTAAATTCATCATTCCTATAATCAGTCTTTGAAATCATGGATAGTCTTTATATTGATGATAATTCATTAAAGTGCAAGTTAAAGGAATTCTGGGCTTCTACCTCACAATTCCTGGGTAAATAACCAAAAAGGAAAGAAAGAGATGTTGTAGGGGTTGCAGGAAAATAGGAAAATTGATGTTATGTTGGTGGACTTTTGAATGGAAACAACCACTCTAGTGCTTATACTTTAGAAAGCAATTTGGAGTTACATGTAAAAAATTCCTAAATAGTTCATTGCCTTTGACTTAGCTATATTACTACTAAGATAATTCCTTCTTTTCCCAAGAAAAAAAGGCCAAGTAAATAGGAAAAGGTTCTATATGTACAATATTTATAGAAATTCTTTTTTTATGGTAGCTGAATAGCTGAAAAATAAAGAGAAGTCCCTCAATTGGGGAGTTGCTGAATAAATTGTGATATATGAATGTGATAAAATACTATTATGCTGAAAAAAATGAGGAAATAGATGCTTTCAAAAAGATATGGAAAGAATCATATGAACAGATACAGGGTGAAATAAACAGAACCAGAGGAAAAATTTGTACTATAACAAGAGTATTTTAATAACTGATGAAGAATAAAATTAGCAAAACCAGTATAACAATAGGTAAAGTAACAGTGATGTAAAAGCTATAAGAACCATGATCAATGCAATGACCAACATAATTCCAGAGGACTGATTATCAAATATGGTCTTCATGACAGAGAGCTATGAATTTAGGTTGCAAACAGAGACATTTGTGGTTTTGTATTCAGCCAATGAGGGAATTTGTTTAGCTTGACTATGCATATTTGTTGTAAGAAAGTTGTCTTTCTTTTCTCATTTTTAGAGGGCTAAGAGGTGCATTTTCAGATGAGGTCACTGTGTTGCTAGTTTTGCATAATTATTTTATTTTGCCATAGATCTCTCAAAGAGCGAGGTAGTCTATAAATGTTTATAATGTAAAAACAATATGTCTGGGGCAGCAGAAAGGGAAGTGAAAAGAGAGTTGGAAGAAAAAGAAAGCAAAAAATAATTTACGCAATAACTTTATCATATATTTGAAAAGAATAGCAAGTTGTACATAATATATTTGCAGTTTTATGTACAATCTTTTTATTATGCTATGTCATGAAAATCCTTACTTTATTCCATAAATTAAAAATAAAATAAATTGAAATTTTAAAGATCATGACAAGAATTTTATTTTAAAAAGACTTTAGTGGAAGTTATTGTTTATTTTAAAATATATTTGTGAAGATGGATAAAGTAAAAAATGTAGTAGAAACTGGAATTTTTAAGTGCAAATATCTAGAGTCCCTATCAATTCTAAATCTATGAACTTTATGGAGGAAGGGTTAGTTCCGGGGCTAGAAATCTGCTATGAGGTTATTTGAGAATCACCAAATCCAAGGGTTAAAAGGATCCTCAGAGGATATCTAAACAAGAAACCCTCCTCCACTAGTACTAATAAGGGGCTAGTCAGCCTCTATTAGAAATCCTCCAGGAGGGATAGATCCACTGCCTCTAGTGCAGTCTGCTCCATTTTGGGAGAGTTGATTTAGGAAGTTTTTTGTTGTTGTTGTTGTTGTTGTTGTTGTTGTTTTAATGACATTAAACCCAAAGCTGCTTCTCTGAAACTTCCAACCATTGCTTCTTGTTCTGGTCACTGGGGCAGAGCAGAACAAGTCTAATCCCTTTTCCACACTGTAGCCCTTCACATATCAAAAACAGCTTTGACATTCCTTTTTTCCAACTTGCCCTGCCACCTTTTCCTTAAGCTAAACTTTGCCTGTTCTTTCAACTAGTCTTCATTCACCATGGTTCTCTTACAATCCTGGTTGTTTTCTGTATTATCTCCAACCAACCATTGTCGTTCCTAATACACACTGTTCAGAACTGGATATATAATTCCCTATGAAGACATAGAACTATAAAACATAAATTTAAAGTTAGAAGTCAACTTAGAAACTGTCTATTCCAAAACTTTTATTTTATAGATAAGGAAACTGAGGCTTCCAGAGCCACTAGTGTTCTTTCCACTGTACAATTAAATCTAAGGTACTAAAATTAGAAACTGATGAGCATCTCAGGAAGTAGTAATCATCCCACCTTAGAAATTGTTATGGAAGACCAGAAAGTTATGAATAATCTAATTGTATATTCCAAATTTGAAGAGGACAGATCTCAAAAAGTCAGGAAAAATGATAGGTAGAATCCAATGGTCTCAAATTCAATAAGGAAAGTCATTAACTGAGGAAAGCTTTTATGAATGAAATTCTAAAGATGCATGGAGAAACAATTCTGATTAAGAAAAATAGGATATATCTAAAGATACAAATATAGGCACTGAGGGAACTTCTGGATCAACCTAGAATTTTAAAAAATATATGTACAGAAGATGGAAACAATGACAAATAATGGACATATGAATATAAAAGTGATACATAGTATCAGAAACAATAAAGCTCAGAATGAAATGTGCCTAGCAAGAAATACCGAGAACAATAAAAAGCATAGTTTCTTAAATTATACTGGGGAAAAAAGAAATTGAAAAAAGTCCAGGATCAGTTTGGGGGACTAAGGAAGTGATAATAATGGATGGAAGAGAGAAGGTAGCATTGCTTGACTCTTTCCTCCCAAAGGAAATTAATCTTCAGATTGGAAAAGAAGTAATGAAAATAGAAAATAGGAAGTTAAAACCAAAGATAAGTAGGGAGTCAGTGAGAAAAAACCTAGATAGTCTCAATAAATGCAAGTCACCAGATTCAAACGAACTAAATCCCAGGATGCTTTAAAGAACTAGCAAGTATGGATATAGAATTATTATATATGATTTTAGGATGAAGGTTGAAAATGGGACAAATGATACTGATTGAGAAGAATCAATGTTCTCATTTTAAAAAGAAAAAAGAGACTAAAATCTGCAAATTATAGTGCAATGAGCTTGACTTGTTATTAAAGAGGCTAGCCTCCACAGTAGCAGACATTATGCTTCTCCTGATTTAGGATCAAATTGGTTCTTTTTAACTTCCAAAAACTCATATTCTTATCTGCCATAAAATGAAATTTAGTAGGATTAAGTAGTAAGGATTAAATAATAGGTTTAAAAAAATGTTTCTCAAGCACAAGTTGGGGAACTCAAGTAAAGGACAGCTCATTTGGAGAAAATCAGGGTGGGATAGTGAACTTTAAACTTATTAGGAGTAAATATAGCAACTGATAAAGCTTTAATTGATACTATAAAAGAGATGTAGTTATCTGTCTAGAAGTAATGCCTCTTGGTCACACCAAGAAATCTGGTTGTAAGATGATAGAAAAACAAGAAACAACACAAATAGCCATTTTAAGTGTCTTAAACTACTAATAAAATTAATTGCAAATTCAATCTAGTGATTTTTTTCCCTTTTCTCCTTTTTTCCTGTTTCTTTTTCATTCAAAAGAGATGAGGGTTACCAAAAAATAAAAAAGATATGTTATATTGTTGGTAGAGTTGTGAATTGATCCAACCATTCTAGAGAGCTATTTGGAACTATGCCCAAAAAGCTACACACTGTGCATATCCTTTGATACAGCAGTATCTCTACTGGGTCTATATCCCAAAAAAAATCATAAAAAAGGGAAAAGGACCCCGTGTGCAAAAATGTTTGTAGCAGCCCTTTTTGAAGTGACAAGGAACTGGAAACTGAATGGATGCTCATCAGATGGGAAATGACTGAATAAGTTATGGTATATGATTGTAATGGAATATTATTGTTCTATAAAAAATGATCTGCAGGATGATTTCAGAGAGATTTACATGAACTGATGCTAAGTAAAATAAGTAGAAACAAGAGAACATTGTACACAGCAGAAACAAAGATTATGTGATGAACTTGTCTCTATTCAACAATGAGGAGACTCAGGTTTATTTCAATAGACTTGTGATGGAGACAGCCGTCTATATGCAGAAAGAGAACTATGGGGATTGAATTTTGGATCATATACTGTGTGATCCACCTTTGTTGTTGTTGTTGTTTACTTGCTTTTTTACTTTCTCATTTCTTTTGATCTGATTTTTCTTGTGCAAAAATATAAATACAGAAATATGGTTAAAAGAAATACACATATTTACCCTATATTAGATTACTTGCTGTCTAAGGGAAGGGGTGGGGGGAAAGGGAAGGAGAAAAATTTGGAACACAGGGAAATATTGAAAACTATTTTTATATGTATTTTGAAAATAAAAAGCTATTTTAAAAAGATATGATGATATTTGATGTAAAAAAAAAAATGAACAACAACATAACCAGAAATCTCAAGGAGTTGACTTAATCCACCAAAGAAAGGACAGTGGCAGAATGGATCAGAAAAGAACAGCCCAAATTTTGTTGTTTAGAGGTGATACATTTGTAAAGAATGAAAAAGAGGAATTGGAATAGAATTTAGTATGCTTCAGCTAAATACAAAAAAAAAAAAAAAAAGGTAAGACTAACAATCATGCACTGAGACAAGACAATAGTGAAAATTAAGCATGGTTAAAAGAGGTAAGCAGTAATGTTACATTAAATTTAAAGGCAATACCCAATAGTGAAACTTTATCAATACTAAATATATATGCACAGATTTGCATGACATCTAAATATTTAATGGAAAAGCTAACCAAATTATAGGAAATAAGAAACAATAATTTTGGGAAATTTTGACATGCTTCTTTCAAAAGTAGATAAATATAAAAAAAGATAAACTAGAAAAAAAGTTTAGAAATCTGTATATATGTATGTGTGCATATATATACATACATATGTATATATGAATGTATGTATGACATACCTTTGAAAATTATTGAATTGGATTCTTAAACTAAACCCAGGTTGTCTATTTCAGTACTGCATGGTACTTACAAAAATTGTCCAATGTGGTAGTGAACAAAGAATGAATAGACAAATGGAAAAAAGTAGACATATTAAACCGATACTTTAGTATTCATAATACAATGAAAATCTTAAGCAGAGAAATATGATGAAAAGATTCAGACTTAAATGAGAACTAATCTATTCTTAAAGTCAGAGTGAGTCAAAAGAAAAAATAGAAATAATAGATAATTGCATTAAAGAATATTTGCAGAATGTAGCTAAAGCAGTCCTTAGGGGGAAATTATAATTCTAATGACATCAACAAAACAGAGAAAAGAAGATCAATGAATTGAGCATACAACTATAAAAATTAGGAATCAACAAATTTATAATCTTCTAATGAACAAAAATAGAAACCTTAGTAATCAAAGAAGTTGCAAACACTTAAGACTATTGAGATGATAAATAAAACTTGAAGCTGGTTCATTGAAAAGACCAATAAAATAGACAAACCATTAGTTATTTTGATTGAGAAACAAAGAAAAGAAAACAAAATTACCAAAAAATCAAAAATGACAAGAGAGAATTCACAATGAATGGAAAGGAAATAAAAGAAAATTGTCAGAGCCTATTTTATCCAATTATATGGCAACAAAACTGAAAATCCAAATGCAATAGATGAAAATATACAAAAATATAAAACCCCAGATTAACAAAACAGGAAACAGAGAATTCAAATAGCCCAAACTCAGAAAGAGAAATTAAGAAAAGTATAAATGAACTCTCAAAGAAAAAATCCAGATGGATTTACAAGTGAATCCTAGCAAACATTTACAGAACAATTACCTCTTTTACCAAATAAACAAAGAAGGGGTGATACTAAACTCCTGCTAGAAGACAAATATAATCAAACTAGGGAGAGAAAAGCAGAGGAAGAAAATTATTAATGTATATTAATGCAAAAATATAAAATACACTATTGCCAAAGTTGAATAAGCAATAAGTTGAAAGTTTATTCAATTTAATTGAGTTATATTTTGCATAAAACATAGGGCTATTTAGAACACTATGTGGAACACTATAATGTCCAAAAAATTAAAAATGAGCATCCCTGATAGGAAATGTATAAGGATATGGTAGAGTTGAAGAGGTCATAAAATGTTTTCTGACCTCCATTTTCGAAGAGGAGTAATGGCAACTTTGGGTGATGTCTTGACTCACACATGAGTAGGATCTAAGTGAGACAAAGTTATACAAAGTCATCAGTTTCACTCTTCCAGAATCATTAAAGTCCAGGGGCAAGAAAAAAGTCAGCAACACTGAGGACCTCTCAGGATGCAGTGGATAACCTAGACACTTTCCATATCTGAGCAAGCTCTACCAGAGGTTTTCAAACTATGGCCCGGGGGCCAGATGCTGCTGCTGAGGACGTTTATGCGCCTGCCGGGTTATGGCAAATGGGCTTCAGGGCAGAGACACTGTGAGCTTTTGTTTTTACTATAGTCCAGTCTTCCAACAGTCTGAGGGACAGTGAACTGGCCCCTATTTTAAAAGTTTGAGGACCACTGCAAGTGATTTCACTGTGCTTGCTTCAGCAGCCTTCATGGTTGTTGGAACAAAATGTTCTCATCAGCCCATTCTGCCAGGGGAATTATATCATAATTATACATTATAAACAAAGATTTAAAAAAGAAAAGCAAAATAACATATATCAACAAAGAAATATGTAAGCTAAAAAGAAGATAGACTGTTCGTGTGATAAGATTAAGGGATATTTGCGGGATAGTCCCTGCACTATGTTAACATCCTTATGATACGAGAAGACAAGAGAGAGAGCACATAGGAAAGAGTCACACAAGGTGGACAATTATGGATGAGTTATATAATTCATATCACTTAAGGAAATACACAATTTTATAAGATCATAGTCTAATTTTGGAAGAGATGGTTCAACATTAGGGAAAAATGTAAATATATTAATAACAAATTAAAATCAGATTATTTCAATAAGCAAAAAGATCCTTGACAAAATCTTCCATTTATATAAAAAAACATTTGTAAAAGCCACTTAATAGCATAGGAACAAAATACTTTTCTTATTTTCATTAAAAGTGTCTACTTTAAACAATAGTTGGCATTATTTGTAACAAAATAACACTAGAAACTTTACCAATAAGGTCAGGCATATAGCAAGAACACTTATTGTTCTCACTACTAGTTGCTAAGAGTGACAGAAATGTCAACCACAGCAATGCTGGAAGGAAAAGAAATAGAGTGAATAAGCATAAACAAATAGGATGATAAATGATCACTACTGATAGAAAATATTATGGTTTACTTAGAGAATCCCAGAAGTTCAACTTAAGGATTTATTCCTCCCAAAATGCCTTAAATAAATAGTAGGATATAAAATAAAGCCACAAATTTACCAAGATTTCTATTTATTACTAATAATACCCAAGTAAATAGAAATAAAAATTGCTTTCAAAGAACTACAAAATGCATAAAGTATCTTGCATTTAGCCAATCAAGGAACAAATAAAACAATAAATACAACTACAAAGAAGTCTGTGCAGAAATAAAGGAAGATTTAAATAATTGAAGAAATATATACTGCTCACAATTTGGTAATGTCAATATGATAAAAATTAATGGCACTACCCAAATGAATTTATACACAATGCTTGCCAAACTATCAATGAGTTGCTTTATAAAACAATGTAAAAGAACAATAAAATTCATTTGTAAGAACAAAATGTCAAGATTCTCAAGAAGAATAATGAAAAAAAAATTGAGAATGAAGGGGTCTAGTATTACCAGATAACCAACTGTATTATCAATACATGTAATACAGTAATCATGAAAAATTTATTTATTTTAATACACAGGTGGATCAATGGAACAAACTAAATAAGCAAGATCCAATAGCAAATGAATGTAGATCAATGTACTGTGAACTCAAAAAATGAAAAATTCTAGGAGGATAATCCCCTAAAATACAAAAGATGTTGGGAAAATTAGAAGGTAATTCCAATGAACTAATATCTTATATTAAATAATCTCTAAATACAGGAGTTGCTATAATGTAAAAAATCATAGCATTGAATGAAGAAAAAAATTAGAAGACTACAAGAATGTATTTTTATATAAATTATTGGAGAAAAAAATCAGAAAAGTCTACAAGAACTCTGGGGCTGAAGTTAAGATGACTCAACCTTAAATCCAGCCTCAGATACTAGCTGTGTGACCCTGGATATGTCACTTCACCTCTGCTTCAGTTTTTTCCTCTGTAAAATAGGGATAATAATAGCATTTATCTCCCATAATGTTATAAGAATCAATAAGATAATATTTGTAAAGTACCTAGTACATAGAAAGTACGATATGCATGTTACCTATTATTTGTATAGAGGTTATCACAAAAAATAAAAGTGATCATTTTGATTGCATAAAATTAAAATGTTTTTTCCAAGAACAAAGTCGATGTAATTAGAAAAAGAGAAACTGTCAATGGAGAAAATATTTTCACATTCAATATTTGTAGTAAAGGTCTAATAGCCAACATATAAAGGAAACTGATGTAAATCTACAAGAGCAAATGTCATTCCACAACATTTAACTCTAGTCAAATAATATAAACAAATATTCAAAGGAAGAAATGCAAAATAGTGACAATAATAATAACTAAAATTTGTATGTTACTTTGAGATGTGGAAAGAACTTTTTATTTCATCCTGACAACAAGCCTAAAGGTAGATGCTATTATTCTCCCTATTTACAAATGAGAAAACAGAAACAGGCAGAAATTAATTGATTTGAGCAGGGTCAAACAATGCATGAGTGTATAAACAAAAATTCTAACTCAAATCTTCCTGACTCCAAATCCAACACTCTATCTACTCTATTACCTTGATACCCGAACTCAATTATAATAAAGAGGGGGGAAGTATTTCAATTCACTAATAGCAAGTAAATCTCATTAGAATAAATCTGAGGTTTCATATCATAACCAGCCAATTAGAAAGATGACAAGAAATAGAAATTGACAGTTTTGGAGGGATTGTGGGAAATCAGGTACTCTATCATTACACTGTTGGTAGAGTTGTGAATTAGTGTTAACTATTCTGGGAAACAATTTGAAGCTACCCTAGAAAAATGATTAAATTATTCCTTTGCTTTGACCCAATATCCACTACAGTGTATAACCCCAAAGAAGTCATAGACAAAGGGAGAGTGCCTTCATATGCAGTTCCAGCACATGGTTGACACTTAACAAGAGCTTGTTAGTTGATATTGATATAGACCAACATATTTTTAGGAAAAAATTGTTTAATAGTCAAAATTGGAAGGAAACTTGTTACCCATAAATTAGGAAATTTTTTATATGTGAAGGAATTATAGGACATGAACCTGTGATTTCACTAGTTTTGGGAACTCCCAGGTGGGGAAATTCTATCAATGCAATTTAACACCATTTCTGCCATTTAAAGAAGAATCTTGTGAAGGCAAATGACTTTTTCAGAGTCATATAGACTAAATCTGTATAAAGAAGGACTGCAAGTCAGGTCTTGTTGGTTTCAAAACTGACCTAATTATTATCATGCAATGGAATATTGCAGTGTAAGAAACTGCAAAACTACAGGAATTGAGAAAGAGTTGAAAGACTTGTTTGGATTGATTCAGATTGAAGCTCACAGGACAAAGATGCTCAACAACCACAATAATATAAAGGAAAACAATACAAAAAGACATAGACTCAGATCGATGCAATAACCCATCTTGACTCCCAGAGGTTTGATGATAAAACCTACTCCCTAACTCTTGAAAAATTAGTTGTACAATGTTAGGCATGATCATTGAGTCTGTTTGTTTTTTGTAAATGTATTTTTTTGTTACAAGGAAAGCTTCTATTATGCCTGTCAGCAATGGTTATTGGAAATTTATAATGATTTTTTAAAAGCATCAATAGGGGTGTTTTTTTTTTAAAGGAAAGTGAAAAACAACCTATTAGGAGACTTTATCTAAGCAAACAGAAAGAACTTAGACAAAAGCAACATGATAAAGAGATATTGGACAGAAGCCACATTAAGATAGAACTACTTAGTATGGGTTCCTCTGATTGCCAAAACAGCAGCTTTGACCTAGGCATGAAAGATGGGTACTAATATGGAAGAGATCAAAATCCCAAGAAGAACTATAGAGTTTAAACCTGACAAGAGGTCTTCTAGTCTTTTTTTTTTTCAATAATGTCAGATGAGATGGAGCTGATTATCTCCAGAAGAATCCCATTTCACTTTTGAGTAGATTTAATTACAAGGAAAAAATTCTTATATCAAGAAAAATTTGCTAAATTTGCTTCTTTGAAACTTCTATCCATTGCAAGATACTCTTAAGGCAGTCTCATATTTCCTTAATTTTTTGACTTTATTTCACATAGCTGCCTTTTATTAAGATTGCAATCCACTAAAAAACAATAAAATTTTCTATCAGACTAATTGTTTGGTTAGCTACCATTTGTTATTGTAAAATTGAATGGTTGGACCTAAGTGTAAGACTTCAGAATTATCCCCATTAAACTTCATCTTATTAGATTCAGTTCAACTTTTCTAACCTGCCAAGATATTTTTGAATCCTGACTATCATTGATTGTGTGAGCTAACTCTCCCAGGTTTTTGTCATCTACAAATTTGACAAGAATTCTGTCTGTGCCTTTACTAAAGTCACTGATAAGGTTAAACAGCCCAAGGCCAAGCAGCAATCCTTAGAGTGCTTCACTGAAAGCTTCAACTTAGCACAGTGACTGGCACATAGTAGACAATAAATGCTTGTTGATTGACTGAATTCTTCCAAGCCAATATCAATATCAGTGAATGGTCACTATGACTTTTTGGTTCTGGTCATAAAACTATTTTTATGCTTCTCTAATTTTACTATCATCTCTTTCTATGTCTGTCACAATAAGAATATAAAATACTTTCACAAAATGCTTTACTAAAATCTAGATAAATTTTATCTACAAAGTTTCCATTATCTCCTAATCTAGTAAACCTGTCGAAAAAAGAAATAAGAACAGTTTGATATGATTACTTCATGCTGAAAAAGTTATCAATGTTTCCTTTTCTAGATGTTCATTTATCATCCCTTCAATAATACATTTTAGAATTTTGTCAGGAATCAAAGTGAAATTCACTATTATTCTCAGATTCTATTTTCTTTCCTTTCTTGAAACCTAGGACAATTCTCCTCTAATCTTGAGATATTGTTTCCATTCTCCATGATCTTTTAAAGATCACCTCCAAAGACTCTGCAATCAAATTGCTAATTTTCCCAGTACCCAAGCATGTCTTTCAACTGGTCCTTTAATTAATTAATGAAAGGGAGTTGGATGATTCCCTTACTGGTTCCCTGCTTATTTTGTGTATCAACTCTCTGTTAGCCATATTTGTTCTGTCCTTTCCAGTCCAAAGATCATACCCCTGGGAAAAAAGAAGCCAAATAAGAGTTAGAAAGTTTTACCTTCTCTCTTTCACCAGTTATCATGATCCAACCTACTGCCAAGCAGTGGTTTTCTTAGATCTTCCTCTTTCCCCAATGAACCTTAAACTTTGTTTTGCTGCCCTTAGCTTTTCTTACCAGCCTTGCATCATTCTAAGTTTTAGCATTAAGGACACCATTCTTATAGAACAATGACATATTATTTAAGTCATCCTCTATTTTCTGACTCTATCTCCATCTTTGCTACGCCTAACCCTTTAAAATCTGTGTTCATTGGTGAGTTCCTTGTATTTCTACATTGATCTTTTGGGACAATTTATCAATGCTTATCTCAATAGAATTGCTTATCTTTGTGCCTTCAGAATTTCATTCTTGGCTTTCTTGGGCTGACTTATCATATAGAAATGTAGTCCAAGAGATCATCTTTTCCTTTCTTTGAATTCTCTGAAATGTGTTTGTCAAAGTCTCCTTCTTGGTCATAAATTTTATGACAAAGTAATCCCTTTCTTGAAAGTTTCCATCTTTTTTTTATCCAAACAACCTGTTTTTTCTTGTTGGTAGGAATTGGATTCAAAATACAGTTCCTTCTTTGTTCCTTTTGAAGTAGCTTACCACTAATGAGGGTCAATAAATTATTGGTTGTTTTAAATTTGGCAAGAGAAAATTCCAGTGTGGATATTTAAAGTCCTTAATCATCAGACTGTATCATCTCACCAACCATTCAATCAATTAGTCAAACAACAAGTATTTGATTTGTGGATATGATCACAACTGTTCTACATCTTATGTGATTCTTTATAATTTTTCAATAGGGCACCTATCCAGCACACTTTATTCTTGTTCCTTCAGTATCTTAGGGTAGCAATTCAGTCTTTGGGGTTTATATTTGCTATCTATCTCTTTTTCTAGTCAAACATATCCTCGATACTAATTTTTACACCATTTTCCAAAGCAAGGTGCTAATTCTAACTTCTTATAGTTATGGATTCAGAGATGCTTAGACATTTTATGATGGGGTACAACCTTATTTACTGCTTGAAAAGCTGATCACAGGAATGAGTCAGTGTGTGCACCCCAAGGCATTACTTAATTTATATTTCCAATGACCTGTGTAAAATGAAATACCACTTTTGAACATAGGTATCTATTCATCTTATTCTCTACCTCAACCTTTCAGTCTCTATTATGCTTTAGCCAGATATAGTTATCCCTAAAGATATTTTAGGCCTGACATCAACAATTGTTAAAATTTAACTAGTGGTTTTATGATCATAAAATATTATATATCTATCATGTCATTTGATGGTTCTATAACCTGAGGTCATTAGTGAAAATATGATTATTTCCACTTACAAAACAGGAAACTGAGGCCTACAGAAGTAG
Organism: Sminthopsis crassicaudata; assembly: GCF_048593235.1. Lineage (NCBI taxonomy): Eukaryota > Metazoa > Chordata > Mammalia > Dasyuromorphia > Dasyuridae > Sminthopsis > Sminthopsis crassicaudata. Next base: position 519,313,892 of record NC_133619.1, read on the forward strand.
ACTGAATCCCTCAAAGTTAAGAAAAACTGAGACCCAAACCCAAGTCTTCAGCTTCAAAATTAGAGCTCCCTCCACCTCCATTACTATACTTTGCATCCTGACCTCCTCACTTACCAATCATCTCTCCTTTCTTTGCCCCATTTTGGGTTCCTGTTGTCTCTCCTTATTTCCTCTCCCACTCAGCCTGTAAAAAAATGATGTGCCTTCCTTCTCTCATGCCCCCTCCTTTCCCCAAGTTGACATGTTTGAAGGAAGCTGCTTCTTGCTGCATTCACATTAAAATTTGAAGAAGGGGAAGAAGAAAAAAAAAAAAAAAGCCACAACTAAATTAGCCATGTTCACTCAGCGTGATTTTGCTTTAATCCAGACCTGCAAGTTTGACAGGGCTCAAAATAAACCAAAGCAGATGTGTCCATCACACCAGCAGATATATTACCACTAATCCCAGACAATAAGGCAAAAACACATCAAGCCTTCGCCCTCACACTGTTTCAGTCTTAAGCCGCTCCTAATTGTGCTGGGCATGTCGCCTGCTCACCTCCGCCCTCGGGGATGCAGGATGCAGCACTGAGTACATTCTCCTCAAGCCCCCACCTCCCACTCTGGCCTCTGGAGCTGCCATTCATTCCGTCAAAAGGGCTCTTTTTACAGGAGCAAAATTGGAGAAACCTCTGGGGGGAAACAGCAGTTCTCAAAAACCCTGGCAGATCAGGGATTTGCATTTTCTTCAAAGGAGAAGAGAGAGAGTTTAGTGGAAAAAAACATTAGATTTTCAGTCTGGAGAACTGAGTTCAAGTCAAGTCTAGTTTGGCCAATCAAATATCTTTGTCAAATGACCTTGTCAAATCCCTTCATCTCTTTGGGCCTAGGTTTCTTCATTTGTAAATTGGTAGGGGAGGAAGCTCAACTAAATGATCTATAAGGTCCCTTTTAATTCTATTGTTGCATGTATAGAGTAGAAAGATACATAAGTTTGACTTTACCTCAGGTCTTAGTGCTGCCATTTAGTTTTTAAAACTTGAAAAGATCCTTGCTTTCTCTGGGTCTCATCTGGATAATAATAATAGGAATAGACTAAGGTCTCCTTAGTTCTAAAATTCTATAGTTCTGTGTTTTGATGACCTGGTTCACCGTGTCTTGCTTATTTTAGCAGAATCAGAAATGTGAGAAGTTCCATCTAAGTTCATTCCCCCAGAGGACAGTCTGATTGAGGGTGGAGAATTTGAGGATAAGTAAAAATTAGGGGACAGGGATATTACATGATAACATAAGATTAAGGAGGAAAGATTGAAAAATCTTAAGCTTGAAATTGAATGAAACCTCTTAGGCAAAAGAAAAGAGAATATTGTCCGAGAACAACACAGTTGTGTCACTTCTCCACTGAAATACCTTAAGCAGCTTCTACTTCCTACAAAATAAAGCCTAAATTCCTGATTCCAGTATTCAAGGCCCCTAATATTTGGTTTTGGCTATCATAACCATTCCTTAATTGATAGTCACATACTCTACACTCAAGGCAAACCATGTGATTTCTTATCACCCAAATACACCCTGGCTTTTCCCATACTTGAGTCTTTGCTCATTGTGTTCCACAAAGAATAATAGATTGGAAAAGAAATCAGGATTGGGAGTTAGAAGTCTCAGATTTGAAACCTAACCCTACCATTGACTATTGGTGATACTTCAGGTAAGTTTTTCTATCTCTTTGGCTCAGAAAGAGATGATGGACTTCATCAGTTCATTCAACTCCCTTCTGGCTCTAAACCTATCATCCTGTAATCTGAAAACCTCCAGGCTTCAGTTTCCTCATCTATAATATGAGCTGGCTGGTACTTATTTAGCGTCCCTTTCAATTTTAGATCTATTTGGGATGTTCCATAATTCAAACTCTGACAACCAAAATCTTTCAAGGTTCAACTCAAAGTCACCCTTTCCTTGAAGCCTTCTCTGAACATCTCAAGTAGACATGTCTTTCTCTCCTTTGTACCCTCAGACCATTTTGTTTTTATCTCTCCTTGGTATTGGTCTTATTTTTTTTTAAATAACCATAGTATTCATAGTTTATAAGTCCAACTCCCTAATTATATAGGGGAAGAAATCAAGGTCCGTAGACCATAGTCATTTGTTCATAGTCACACAACTACTAAATAGCAAACTTGAAATTTGAATTCAGGACTACATTTTATCACAGGTATTTGCATGCATGTCTTATCACCCCTAAAATAGTAGCTAATATTTATTCAGTGCTTACTATATGTCCGGCTCTGTGCTAAGAACTTTATAATTATTATCACATTTGATTCTCATATTGGGTGCTATTTTTACTCTTATTTGAAAGATGAGGAAATTCAGGCAGACAAAAATTAAATGATTTGTCCAGGGTCACACAGCTAGGAAGTGTCAGAGGCTGATTCTGGGAACTCAATCCATTGTGCCAACTAGCCACCCCTAAAAGATAATGATTTTTTTTTGTTAAGTCATCATACTCCATATATCTTTGCATTCCCCACAGCATATTGCACTGTTCCTTATACATAGCAAGTATTCATAATTTTTTTCAATTGAATTGAGCTGAACCAGAAATTGAATTGAACTGAATTGCATTGAATTAAATAGTGAGGATGATTTTGACTTGGTCATTTTATATTTAACCACTTCAGCCTCTCTGAGATGGATAGAGGAGCTATCTATTCCCCCTCACTGAGTGCATTTAAGCAAAGGAAAGATGACAAGGATGGAGGAGACTACTGTTTAGGTGTATGGTGAAATAGATGATTCTGAAATCTTTTCTGACTTAGACATTCCTTGATTTTGTGAAAGTGAATAATAAGCTTGGAAGATTTCCTCTGCCTTAACTTTCTGGCATCCTCACTACCCTATGGCTTTGTCCTGACTGTTTGATCTTCCCTTCATAGAATGTCAGTTTCCTGACTTGTAAAATGAGAGAGGGTTTGGAATAATGATCTCAAAGTTTCCTTCCACCTCTAAATCATAAGAAGTTTTGAACTCACCCTTTCTGTATATTTTGTCCTTATTCCCTTAACTTCAGGAAGTTGGACTGGTGAGTTCTGGGACATAGGAACCATAAACTGGAATTACCATAACTGCAAGGATGTAGATATTCTCTCCCTGTTCCTCTTGATCATGGCTAGCCAGAGTGAACGCTGGACTATATAGAAGCCCCTGGTCAACGCTATATTGCTCACATTCTAATTGACTATAAGATATAAGTGACCACAACCAGGCTGTAGAAAGCTCTGAGTTGAGGATTTGGGCAGCACTATAAAACTGCCTAAGAGTTAATGTAGTTTAAGTTTTAAATACTATTATAATATCCCTCTGACTTTCTGATTGTAACATGGGGAGAAGGTGAGAGCACATGAAGAGAATAGATACCCAGTAGGTGATGACCTTTCACCAAGTACTTCCCAGAGTACCATATTTTAAAACTTTCTATTAACAGGGGAACCCCTGATCTCTAAACTGGGGTACTTTCCATAGAACTGGCAATATACTATCTATGACATATGAGAATTAGTTGAAGTAACTAGGCAAGTTTAGCCTGGAGAAAAGAAAATTCAGGAGGGACATGGTATTTCTTTTCAAGTATTTAGAGGGCTGTCATACGGAGGGAGCTAAGATTTATTCCGTCTTCCCTGAAGGCAGACCCAGGAGCAGAGGATAGACATAGTAAAGAGACAAATTTAGGCTTGATGTCAGAAAATATTCCTAACAATTAGAATAGGTTAGAAATGGAATGGAATGTTTCAAGAGTTGATAAGTTAGTTCTCTTTCCTTGGAAGTCTTCAAGCAGATGCTGAATGACCATTGGTATGTTATAATGGAGGCAGACAGGTAGCTCAGTGGATAGAGCAGTGGGCTTGGAGTCAGGAAGACCTGAGTTCAAATCCAGACTCAGATACTTATTAGCTATGCGACCCTCAGCAAGTCACCTAACCCTGTTTGCCTTAACCACTGAAAAAGGAAATGGCAAACAGCTCTAGGATCTTTGCCAAGAAAACCCCTTGGACACTATAAGCATGTTATGGTCCAGAGGATCACTACGAGTTGGACATGACTGAACAACATGTTGTCATGGAGATTCCTTTTTATGTATGAGCTGGACTAGATGGTTGCTGAGGATCCTTCTAAATCACAAATGTCATGAATCTGACATGTCTTACTGGCATGACACAGGCTTGATCATTCACCACATTTCTAAAGGACTTATCCCACATTATAGTACTGTACAATGTTCTGCTTTATGGATACCAACATTTATGTCTTAATGTAAAGCCCTGCATACACCAGGCACCTAATAAAAATATCTTGATTTAAATGAAGTAGTTAATCCCCTTCTTCCTCCTACAGCTATTAAGGGGTGGAGGGAAGCCTAGAGATCCAATGTCTGAGTTCTTTAAGAAGGGAGGGTGCAGTAATCCAAAGAGTCACCACTAAACTCTACAGCTCCCTCTCTTTCTCTTTCTTTTTAATCATTGTCCTTCTCATTGGACTCTTGGCTTGGCAAAAAGTGTGATGAGTCAAGAATAGGAGATTTCAACAATTTGTGTCTGAATCAGCACTATCTGCTTCCATGGCAACATAAAGGTCTTAAAAGTGGTATATTTTATCTCCTTCTATCCACTCACTCCAATCCCTGGCAAAAGTAGTCAGGGCAAGTTAGTATAGGCCAAGTCTATGGGAAGAAGAGGTAGAAACCTGCAACTCAATAAGGTTGTGGGGCAGTTGTCCTGATGGATCTTTGCAATAAACTATATGTTTTTATGATGGCAAAAAAATTGGAAACAAAATGAAGGCCCATAAATCGTCGAGTGGCTAAACAAATTATGGCAAAGGGATATAATGTAACATTGTTCCACTGGAAAAAATGAGGAATATGATGAATTAAAAGAAACATGGGAACATTTTTATGAATGTATACTGAGTCAACTAAGCAGAACCAGCAATATGATGTCTATACTAACTATAGAAACAGCTATGAAAAAAGCAGTCAATTACCATATATTTGGAATGTCCATTCATGGACCTAGAGATATGCTCCTTACTTTTTTTTTTTTTTAAAGAAGAAAACATATATGATATGGATATATACTTTTTGTTTAAAGCTATCAATAAGATGCTCATCTAAAAAAATTCAGTTATCTGGATGTAAAAGGCCTTTAAGGACCCTAATTCTGGGAGCTCCTTGCCAAGTGAATTCAGAGCAAGAAACAAAGTTCAAAGTAAGTAAAATACTCAATACCAGTACTATCTGAACTCAGTTCTGTATCAGCCTTAGGTGTCTCTGAATCTGCCTCAGAGAGGAAGCAAATTCTGGGCTATCCCTCCCTATTCCATTGTACTTTGAAATTAAAAAACACACCATTTATCCATTGTTACAATGGTTCTGGTTAGCTTTCTGGAGGTCTTGGGACCAGCCTTTGTTTCAGCAGAGTAATCACCAGGAGAATAGCCAGGGATAAAGTCCAAATTCTTTATTGTTTCCTTGCCTAGGGCCTTGCTAGCTTTCTGGAGGTCCTCTGGAATGTGTCTTGGTTTCTGTGGAGGAAGCAGAACCACCATGACAGTCTCTGTCTTGAAAAATCTGTCTCAGTCTGAGAGCTTCTCCAAGTCTGTCTCTAGCTCTGACTCTGACCTCTTAAATACTCTATTACAATTAAATCCATTCATCATACTGAGTAAAAGCCAATCATTATATCATTAGGGAACCATTATTTGTTGTAAGAATAATTCAATCATATTGAGCTAAAGAACTATTAATCACCATGCTAAACTAGATAACCATTGTCTTATCAATTCCACTGAGTTAACACCTTGTTGTAAGAATCTTTGTTTCAAGTACACTTCTCCAGAGTTTCTTGCCCATTACAATCCATAAATTTGTAATAGTCTTGTTGGGGAGCCTTAGGCTGCCTTGAGATTGTGGGTTGGGATAAGTGTGGAGAACTAAACTAGTAAAGAACCTGGAAGTGTATTTTCTTTCTAGCTTGGAGGAAGCTATTGTGGGATCAGGATTAGAGGATGGAATTTTCCATTTTCGTGGCAAATATTTTTAAATCTTTTTAGATAGTGACGTGAGGGAAGAGATTTGAAGAGAAAGAGAGAGTTGGCGAGAAATAAGGAATTGGAGAGAAAGAGAAAGCAACAACAGCTTCAAACAGCTGAAGACTTTTTGTCCTTTCCCCAGATTACAGGTCAATTAATTGAAAGAATCCAGCAGGGAGTGATTAGATTACAGCTACTAGGAGAAATCACCAGTACAAAGGTGAATATTTCTGTTTATTAAACAGCTGCTTTGTGAAACACTTAGAACTTGGTCATCCAATGTATCTCAGCCCATCTGTCCAGACTTCTCTCTTGCCACTGGACTTCAGTGATAAAAGACTTTGATTCTGCCTCACTCAAATCCAATTCATATTCAAGTCAAGACATCTTTCCATTGATCCTCTTCCAAAACAAAGGATGAGCAACAACATCCTTTCAGTTTCATTGCTGCATTACACTGGTTGATTTAATCTCATTATTTCCTAGCATATAGATCCATCTATACTCAGGGTCCTAAGAGTTTTGTTTTGTTTTGTTTTGTTTTTTCCTCCTAGTTTCATTATATAGTTATGCAAGAGAGGTGAAGAGAAAGAAGGGACCTGTAGAGAATGACTAGCCTCAGTAGGTGGAGATAGGTGTCATCAATTCAAGGTACTTTTAGCAAAAAAGTGCTCCTCATTCAAACTGCCCTTGACAGCTACAATGACCTGCTGTGGAACATCATATTCAGATATTCATAACAGCATTTCAATAGGAAGAAGTCACAAAGGGTATCCAATTCAACCAATAATTGCCAATATCATTATCTACACAGGGTTTCTTAAACTTTTTCCACTCAAGAACATTTTATATGAACACAAGTATATAGGTTTATAAAATATTTATACAAACTAAACATTTGTTGATAATAAATAGAATTTCATGCTCCCTCCATTCAGTTATGAACCACAATTTAAGACACTGGGTAATATCCATAAGTGACCAACTAGCCTTCCTCTGAAGGCCGCTAGAGAAAGGGATCAACCTCCTTTGTTTTGAACAATGTTTCTCTCTTAAATGTAGATTAGGGCCGCATTTACTTTTTTAGGTTTCATGTCACACTTATTCATATCCATTCCATCTAAAGCCCCAGATCCTTTGTCCATGAACTGTTGTCTGACAATATTTTTCATTCACTTGGCCAATTGATTTTTTGAACCCAAATGTGGGGTTCATTTAGCTCTATTAAACTTCCACATATAATAGGAGGAGGAGGAGTAATAGTATGTAGTAGTATTTTACTTTTATATAGTAGTTACCATGTGCCAGAACTGTGCTAAGAGCTGTACAGTCATCTTATTTGGTCCTCACAACAACCCTGGTAAATAAGTGATATTATGATCCCCATTTGACAAATAAGAAAATTGAGGCAAATAGAGGTTAAGTGACCTATATTAGGTCTAATACTTCTAGTAAGTGCCTAAGGTCAAATTTAAACTCAGTCTTCATGATTTCAAGCCTAGCACATTATCAATGGTGTCACATAGCTGCCCAAAAATATATCTAAAAATCCCAAGATCTTAGTATAATGAAAGAAATAACTCATGAAAGAAAAAAGATGTGTTCAGGGTAGTTTGAATATTAAAGATAGTAACAAGTATGTCTTATGGCAATCTAATTAGTTGAAGAAAAATAAAACATGCATGATATACCAAACATGGTACAAGTCTCCTTTAAGCAAAACATTATAATTACCAGGACATCATCTTTCTTAACCATATGCTAAAATTTCTCTTTTGAATTGGACCGGTGATTTCACTGGTAGAGGGACAATCATCACTTATTTTCCTGTGAAATTTAGAATTTTTTTAAAAAATTTATACTATGTTGGAATCATAGCTCTACCTCAGTAAATGATTACACATCTCTGGATTCAGTTTCCTTCCTAGGTGACCCCTGAGGTTCCTTCCAAGCTCTAAATTGTATGTGTATATATATGTGAAAACATTATCTCAATATCATAAAAAAATCACCATTATCCCTGGTTTCTTTTTTTCTTCTTAGTTTCATTTGGGGATTAAATAGAAATCTTCTTTCTTTCTTTTTTTTTTTTAAATCTTCTTTCTAAAGCACAGAAGAACATGGACATCTGCGTCTGCCTTTTTCAAAACTTTGGGGGGCATTTTAGCAGTAGAAAAGAACTAAAAAAGAAAGATTTCCAGGGAAACATATTTCAGGTACTGAATGTCAACTCTAAAGCAACAATATGCACATTGTGAGGATAACCTCCCATACTTCCATAATATTCTATTTTACATAATCATAATCATCAAAGCACTCTTATTTGTATTTTAACACACAACAGAAGTACAGTGATACAGTAAATGCTGGTTTATTGAGCATTCTACCAACTGGAAATCTCTACTAACTGGCATTTCCACACCCACATATAAAGACCCTGAGGCATTGTAAAAGCTTAGTGTTTTCTGACTCACAGAAGAACTAAAATATGTAAGTATAGTCTGATCATTATGTATGTTTTGAGTGATTTTGGAGGGGATGGGGCTTGACCCTGTCCAGAGCAATAATAATAATGATAACTAACATTTATATAGTGCTTTACTAAATGCTAAGTATTTTTTATATGTTAAGCATTTTACAAGCATTACCACTTTTTGTCCTTATAACAATGCTGGGAGGTAGACGCCATTATTCTAATTTTACTGATGAGGAAACTGAAGCAAACAGAAGTAAGATCAGTCTGAAGATGGATTTGAATGCAGGTCCTCCAGACTCCAGGACCAGCATTCTTTCCACTGTGCCACTTAGTTCCCTATTTGGTCATTTCCTTCATTTTCGCAGATTGTTAACTTTTTATGATTTAGAAAGTTACCTGAGGACTCTAAGTGGCTGTGACTTACCTGTGATGTCATAGCATTCTATCCACTTAGTTACTGAGCTAGACAGCTTTGTCTATGGATTTAACTTTCTTTGAAGTTGTAGGGAAGAGGCAAACGCTGCAAGAGACATATAAATATCAGAATACCTAAGAAGTTACTTCTGGCTAGGTTATCAGGGAAGGCTTAACATAGGAGATGTCATTTGACCTTGAAAAATGAGTAGGAATTATTTAGGCAAAGGTGGGAGGAGTAAAGCCAGCTAAATGGGACTACTTTAGGCTCACTGAACAAGCATTGAATATTTCTGTCTCCATGCCTTTGCTCAAGCAACATGTTCCTTTTGCCTGGAATTTCTTCCCTCTAAATTGCCTCTGAATTTTTAACCATCTTTTACTGCCCATTTCAAAAGGCAGGTCCCAGAACTCTTTTCACAGATCTTTGTTTTGTACTACTCTAATGTACTTACATGTAATATTATGTATTTCAAAGATCAATGTTGATGTCTTATTACCTATACTAGATTGTAAGATACTTGAGTACAGGAAATTATGTAAATTTTGTATCTCCCCCAACAACTAGTACAATTCTTTGAGAATAATAGGTGCTTGATAAATAGCTGTGATTATTTTAGGTGGAAAGAACACTGCAATGAGAAGAATAAAATTATGGGGCATTTGGGAAATGGCAATAGATAAGTTTGGAATATGGGGTTCTTCTAGGAGAATCATGGATAATAAGACTTGAAAAGACACATTACAGCTGGATAACAGATAACCTTGAATGCCAGGCAAAATAGTCCAGACTTCATTCCTTATTCAGTAAAATCTAGAAGCTTTCTTGATCTCAAAAATCAAAAGCAAATTCTTTTGACACTTCAAACTCTTTGTAACCTGGCTCTAATTTACCTTTCCAAGTAAGTTGGACATGCCTTCTTTTCACATACTCTCAGATGCAGCTGAACATACCTTGTTATAAGTTACTTGTTGTTATTATCTCGTTTGACTTCTGTCTTTGTAAATGCAGCGCCCAATATAGTGCCTAGCACATAATGAATATTTGATTGATTGGAGGTTTTTTGTGCCAGGAAGAGTAGCAGCTACTCCTTGCCTCAGTTTTCTCACCAGGAAATAGTGGTGTAATGTTTATTATCTATGTCATAGGATTGGCACAAAATGGAAGGGGTAGTATAACTTAAATGAGAAGAACATTGCATTATAAGTCCGAGGATCTCAGCTCAAATTCTAACTCTAATATTTAATACTTGGGTGATTTTGTATTCAATTACTTAATCTCTCTGGGACTCTTTTTCCCCTTGTGAGAAATGAGGGAGTTGGATTATGTAACTTCAAGATCTTGTCTTGCTCGGTTCTCATGAGAAGAATACTTTTTTAACCTAAAGAATCATTAAATGTATTTTATCATGGTTATCATTATCAAAATGGTAATAATTCCTCATTATGCATTAGGAATGTATAGCTGATAGTTGTATGCAGAATGGATAGAAGGGAAAATTATGAGAACATTTTAATAGTCTGAACAAGAGGTTTTGGGGTCATGAGCTAGGGTATTGGCAGTGGGAATATGGGGAAAAGGGAAGATATTCTAGAAATAGAATTGTTAAGATTGACTAGAAATGGAAAAAACAGTTTTGACCTAAGAGGAAGAGTGAAAGTGGAGGAGTGGGGGAGAGGTAGCTCACATAAAAATATTGTCTGAGTGACTGACTAGAAGTGTTGGAATCAACAGAAATTGGGACATTTAACGGAGAAAGAACATATTATAATCGAAAACGATAGCATTTAGGGCTGAAGATAAAGATTTCAAATCATCATAAAGGTGAAAGTTGATCCCATGGCAGTAGACCAGATTGCATGATAAAATTAAAAAATTGGAGATCTTACAGAAAGAGTAAAGATATGCATGAATAAAAGCTAAAGACCATGCGAAAGAAACAGCTGATCTTTCTAATCTGAAGACATCTGTGAAAAAGAAAGTATCTGACCCTCCCAGATAGATCATATAATATCTAATAGCATCTCTTAACAACATATTTTGTTCAAATTTAAATCTCCCCAGGTTCTTTCCATTGCCCCCCTATTTTAGGACCAGTGCTTGTATTCTCAACTTTTGTTCATTGTTTCTGAAGAACTGATTATGCCAAACTAGCTTATTTCCTTTAAAACAAACAAACAGAAAGATCCACTGCACTAGGAAATTAGGGGAATGGCATAAATAGAATACATGTGAACTTCATTAAGGCACCTCTCTCATATCACTATTGTGGAAAACCTTGTGAAAATTGGACAAGATTCATAACCAGTTGAAATTGGCCTTACACCAATACACCAAAAGCCATTGATCTTTTATGGAAAATCCTGGACAATGCTAAACATATCTTCAACATCATCATCCAATTCACTAATGAAAGCATTAAATTTCCTGATGATACAAAACTTGGAGACATTAATAATTAGTGTGTTAAATCATAAAGGCAGGATATATAAATAATAATAGTTATTATTTCTAGAGCATTTTAATATTTGCAAGATATTTTCCATATTTTATTCATTTAATCCTCACAATGACCCTGCAAAGTAGGTGCTCTTATTATTCCCATTTTACAGATGAGGAAATTGAGACTGAGAGGCAAATTCACTTGTCCAGCTAGAAAGTAACTTCAAATTTTCCAATTTCAAGTTTAGTTCCTATCCATTGTGGCATCCATAGAAACTTCTCCAGGTTAAAACAATGTTTAATAATATGATTTTTTAAAACTAGATTTGGGATTTTGCTAATGTAAGTATAGAAGTATGTCTAGATAAGGTCTTCTTAAACTTTTTTTTTTTTTTGCTTTCAACTCTTTTTCACCTGAGAGTGAGACATTTTTACATAACTCCAGGTATATAAGTATGAAAATGGGTATACAAATTAAGTATTTAATGATAATAAATCACAAAGGAATTTATTTTTTTAATGTTTTTATATATGCAATTTTACCACTTATTAAAGATGAAAGCAAATTTGCATACTAATGAGATGGGTTGCTTATTTATTTTTACATAGAGAATTAAATCTTGGTAGAATAGTTGATACCTTTTATTGTTGCCAAATATTTCACATCTCCTACATTCAGTTAAAACACTCCATGTAGGAGGTCACAACCCACATTTGGTCTAGCTGATGTTGGCCAATAAATGGTCAATTAATTAGGAGATTCTTCTTAATGCATAGCTTCATATACTCTTCTAACTTAATCACAGAAAGTTGCCTGATACATTGAGAAGTTGAGTGAATAACCTAGTGCCAACAGTCAGTAAGAATCAGAGTGATAACTTGAACCTGGCTCTTCTTGAATTTGAGGTTGCTATTTTAGGTTCTACTGCCCCTCTGACAAAATTCATGATAGTACCTGAGAAACACAAGATACTAATTTGACTAAGGTAAAGGATGGTCTGTGATAAATTAGCGGGAAATGAATTTTGATATGGTGAGATACACTTTATTAAGAAGGCATTGTTATCTCTCGAGTAAAAGGAAAATAGTAAGATAGTCTGGAAATGATATGTTAGATGGTTTAGAAATATTATGGTTAGGAAAAACAGAAGTCTGTAGTACCAAATCAGAAATGAATTAATGAGAGTTTAGAATAGGCATGTGAAAATAGAGAGTGAAAAATTTGAGGGGCAATATTAAGAAAGAGATGGCAGAACTTGGTAAGAACTGGAGAAAATATTGGACTTAGAAGTCAGAAAAGAAGGTTCTGATATTTACTAAATACATGATCATAGTTAAGTCATTTAATTTCTCTGAGCCCAAATTTTTTATCTATAAAATGGAAAAATATTCCTTACAGTGCTTACTTTATAGTTCTGATGGGATAAGAGAGCTTTGTAAGCCTTAAACATGTGATAGAAATGAAAGTTATTTGTAAAATTTCTTTTATTTTTAAAAATTTCAAAAGTAATTTATTTTTCCAATTACATGTAAAGATAGTTTTCAACATTCATAAGATTTCGAGTTCCAAATTTTTTCTCCTTCCTTCACTTATCTTTCTCCCCCAAGTCAGCAATCTGTGTAGATTGTACATGTATAATTATTTTAAAGAGACTTCCATATTAGTAATGTGAAAGAAAAATCAAAACAAAAGGGAAAAATCATAAGAAAGAAAAAGCAAACAAGAAAGAAAAAGCAAACAAAAAAGGTAAAAATAGTATACTTAAATCCTCACTCAGTCTCATAATTTTTTCTAGATGCAGATGGCATTTTCTATCCCAAGACTATTGAAATTGTCTTGAATCACTATATTGCTGAGAAGTTATGTCTATCAAGGTTGATAATTACTTGATCTTGTTTTCATGGTTCTGCTCATTTCAGCATCAGTTCATATAAGTCCAGGCTTTTCTGAAATCAGCCTGTTAATCATTTCTTATAGAACAGTAACTTTCCATTACATTTATATATCATAATATATTTAGTCGTTCCCCAACTCATGGGCATCCACTCAATTTCCAATTTCTTGCCATGATGTTACAAAAATTTTTGCACATGTGGTTTCTTATATCTATTTGGGATTCGGTATTTCTTTGGGTTACTGGATCAAATGGTATGCATAATTTTATTGTCCTTTGGACATAGTTTCAAATTGCTCTTCAGAATGACTGGATTTAATTCACAACTCCACCAACAAAGCATTAATACCCCTGTTTTCCCACATCCTCTCCAACATTTATCATTATCTTTTCCTATTATCTTAACCAATCTAATAAATGTGAGATGATATCTGACAGTTTTTCATTTCTCTAATCAATAGTGATTTGGAGTATTTTTTTCATATGACTATAGATAGCTTTAACGTCATCTGAAAATTGTTCATATCATTTGACCATTTATCAATTGGGTAATGACTTATATTCTTATAAATTTGACTCAGGTCTCTATATATTTTAAAAATGAGACCTTTATCAGAAACACTGGCTATAAAAATTGTTTCATGACTTTATGCTTCCCTTTTAATTTTGGTTGTATTGGCTTTGTTTGTGCAGAAACTTTTAAATTTTATGTAGGGAAAATTATCCATTTTGCCTTTCATAATGTTCTCTATTTCTTGTTTAGTCATAAATTTCTCCCTTTTCCAAATATCTGACTATCCCCTGTTCTCCTAATTTGCATATAGTATCCCTTTGTTGTGTATTGACCTTATCTTGGTATGCAATATGAGATGTTGGCCTATCCCTACTTTCTGCCATACTACTAATGAAAGCTATTCTTATTTTTATTTTTGCTGTTGATTGAATATGAAAAGTCATTCAAAGTTTATAATCTTGAAGACTAGGAAACTGGTGATCCTTTTGACAGAAAAGCGACTTGGGAGCCCATTTTTGGGAGGTTCTAATAAATTTGCTTTGGAACAGGTTGAGCTTGAGGTAATGAAACCATTCATTCTTTCAAAGCAGCCAAAAGTATGAGACTGGAGTTCAGGACCAAAGATATAGATTTGGGAGTCATAAAAAAAGAGATAAAAGCTAAAGCCATTAGATTAGACAAACTCCCTGAGGGAAATTGTGCAGCAAGAGGTGATTATGGACTTGAAGATAGCCTCAGAGGACACCTACATTTAGAGGGTAAAAAATTCCAGGAAAGGAGAGAGAAAAAAATTTTAATTTTTTTTTTTTTTTCCTGAGAAGAGGGATGAAATTAGGCAGTGTCATGGAAACCAACAAAAAAGATACTTTCAAAAGAGAAAGTGATCAACAATGTAAATTGCCACAAAGAGTTTGAGTGAGAGGAATAATGAAAAAAGATCCCTGATCTTTAGTCATCTGATTCATCATTAGTCACTGATGAAATCTGAAAAGGTAGTTTTGTCAGGTCTTTCAGGACTCTGTATGACTGACCCCTTAAATTTTGTCTGACAAAAACCAGTGGGTAACTAAGGCAGCATCAAACTGAAGGAGAGTCAGAGTCAACATTGTCAAAGTAATTTGGAAACCACTCTGCTGTGTTCTGTCCTTGGGATGTTATGTGACTATCCAATTATTGATATTAGAGGAGCTTGTGGAAATATGTGGATATTACTCATATATATCACTATATGTCCACTATATATGATTTTTATATATTTTTAATTTTGGATTTAAAAAAAAAAAAAGCATTTAGTCTTTGAAATCTACTCTATCCATAAAATGAGGGCAGAAAAGAAAGAGGGAATAAGCATTTATATTGCATCTACTCGGTGCTAGGCATTGTGATAAGTGCTTTAAGAACATTATTTCATTGATCCTCAAAACAATCCAATGAGTTAGGTGCTGTTATTATCCATATTTTGACAACTAAGAAAGTGAAATAAAAAGAGGTTAAGTGACCTGCCCAGAGTCAGGAAACTAGTAATGTCTAAGATTGGATTTGAATTCTGTTATTCCTGACCCCAGGCCCATCCTTTATTCATTGTGTAACTAACTGTCCCATTCATGTGGAAAGTGACTCAAACAGGATTATGACATCACCCTAACATGAGGAATTTATTGGACACCTAAATGAAAACAAGAAAAGTGTCCATCTCGATTGTCTTTGTTCAGCTCTGGTAAGATAAAAGATCTAGGTTAGGATCCTAGGTTCTAGGATCTAGGTTAGTATCCCCTAGGTTAAGGATCCTAGTAATAGAGAAATTGGTGACAATAGTTATTCAGTAGGTGGCATGAGTTTTTCAATTAAGAGACCAACTTGTCCTGGATCTTTATTGCCCCACAATCCTTGAGACCTGACTCACTCATAATGAACTAAATTTTTGGTTTAGGCATCTGACCTAAAATATAGTTTTTTGGCCATCTATTTTGATCTTTCTCCTACTTCCTAATAATATGTTGATCCAATTCAATTCAATAATTGTTATTTATTAAGTGCTTGTGGCCACACTAGATGATAGGCATAGAAGATACAAAGACAGAAATGAAATAGCTTCTTTCTTCAAGAAGCTTATATTTTACTAGAGAGATATAATGTACACACAAAATAAATACGAATAAATTTCAGGGGGAACATGAATAACTGGGAGGGAACTGAAAAAGTCATTTATAGGAACTGACATGAGCCTGCTTTGAAGGGAGCTATGGATTCCAGAAGGCAGAATTAAGGTGGGAGAAAATTTAGAACAGTGGGGGACAGTCTATGGAAAGACAAGAAGATGAGAAATAGAATAGGGGGTACGAGATAAAACTAGTAGAATAGTTCAGCTGTCTGTTGGGACAGTACTATGTAATCATCCTGGTATGAAACTGTGAAGGACTTTAAATGCCACACAGAAGTATTCACCTCTTACTTTGAAGTTATTGAAACTTTTTAAAAGAGGAGTGATATGATCAGACCTAAACTTTAGGAATATCAGTTTGGTAATTGTATGGAGGTTGAAGTGAAGAAGAGAGAGGGAGATGATTAGGAGGCTCATAGCAATGATCCAGGTGAAACAAAGAAAAACTTGAGCTTGAGTGGTTGTGGGGAGAGTGAATAAATGGATGTGAGAGAGATTGTGGTGGTAGTATCAACAAGATGTATCTACTGATTGGATATGAGGGATGAGAAAAGTGAAAATTCCAGATGGCAAACTTATATGATTGGAAGAATGATCAATATTGCATCCCAATTGAAAAGGTGGAATTGAAACCATTCCATTTTAGCTCTGAAACCTTAATTAGGTAAAAAATATTTTTGATTAAATCAAATAATTGGCCAAAAATCACAGACCCTGTACACCTCCTTGAATCAATCAAATCCACTCTAGAAGAGACTAGATCATCACTAACAAATTTGCATATGAATTAGGGGAAAATACAGAGAGAGACAGAGAGACACACAGAGAGACAGAGACACAGAGACACAGAGAGAGACACAGAGAGAAAGACAGAGAGACACAGACAGAGAGAAGGAGAGAGAGAAGGAGAGGGAGAGAGAAAGAAAGGGAGAGGAAGAAGGAGAGGGAATTAGAAGAAGTGATAGAGATTCTGAAGATCTGGATTAAAGAAATTTAAGCCAAAATGGTATTTCTAGAACAACTTTGAGAAACAAAGGGAGATCTGAGCTTTGGCAGAAAAGGAAGCTGTAAAGACTAGCCATTGTCTCTACAAGCATCTCAGAGCAGAGGGTCCAGATTAAGGGGAGGCTCAAAAAAAGATCTGGTCTTTCCCCAAGTTTTCCTTCTGAAACTTATCAATCAACAGACACTATAATGTAATTTCCTTTGTAACCCAAATGTTTCCAGTAAAATGAATTTTATCTCAATAATAAAAAAGCCACAAATATAAATGTATGGTTAGGCAAGAATCTAACATCTGCCCAAGTTAAGAATTTTTCTAACTGGGGGCTCAGAATGATTGCAACCAAATTCAGAGCTTTTTGTATAAAATAAACAACCTAAAGTAAAAAAGGGGATGAAGTCGATTGTATGTGCCATTATGTTGACTCACTAGTTTGGAATTAACTAAGTAACAATAGGATAATAAAATTGGGGACTTATCTGTTCTTTAAGCCTTGGATTGAGTTCACTACCCACTCATTCCTTTTCAGGTGACCCAAATACAAGAAGACCCATATCACAATTGTGGCCCCTATAACCTTATATTGCCCACAGGCTATAATTCAAGCAAAATAACTTGGGGTCCTTCAAATGGTACTGCACTACAACATTTCCTGAACCTATTTTCCTGGGATGAAGCAAGAGCTGCTTCTAGGTGGGGAAATAGAATATTCGGGAACTGAAAAAGAAATCTAGGTGGTACAGCAGTTGAGGAATTGGGCCTGAGGAATATCTGAATTAAATTTTTGCTTCAGACAATAACTATTTGTGTAGCAAATCACATAATTTCTTTCTACCTCAATTTCTTTTACTGGAAATCACATTTACCTTGTAGAGTTGTTTTGAAGATTAAATGAAATAATATTTGTAAAGTGATTAGCACAATGCCAGGTACAAAATTAGCACTATATAAAAGCTAGTTACGGTTATTGTGTCTAGGAAGAGAAGAACACAAGCCCTCTCTTTATCCTGTCCCATTCCCAGCCGCTTGCATAGCCATCTTAAAATCGGTCATTGCACACAACCAAAGTAGAAATTGAGAGAGAATAGAGATGGGATTACAACCCACAACAGTGTCCTAGGGTACATTCAAGCATATAGACTGGGAGAGGAACAAAATTATATTACCAATGAGACTGAGAAGGATCTTTGAAATAAGTGGAGGAGGCTCATGGCAAAGCAATTTCACAAAAATTTGGTTGGAGAAAATAGTTTGATCTCAGACCTCCTAACAAATGCCCTTTATTATTCCCATATAATTCAACTTGCCCTCCTTTCTACTTTTCCCCTTCCCAGAATTTCCTTGCTTCAGTGGACTCCTTCTGCAAATATATAGACCTAACCTTCAGAATTTTGTTCGTTATAGGATGGCAGGTCATAGCCAGGGAAAAAAGGAAAGAAAGTCTAGGTAGTGAGTATGAATCACACATTATAGGAATTTTTACATCAAAATTGAGCAGGGAAGGAATAAGGAGGGATATGTGAAAGTCAAACCTCATTTAGGATGAAGAATTCACAGTGAATGCCCTGTAAATTCCCAGTAAATTGCCTGTGAAATTCATTATGGTGTCTATGGTATAGTGGACAACTTCTAATTCTGGGCTTGAGTCTTAGACCTGCCACAGGGTGGCTATTGGACTTTGTATAAGTCACTTTATCTCCCTGAGTCTCAGTTTTCCTAATTCATAATATGGGGGATAGTAGCATAGTAACACTTGTACTGCATACTTCAAAGGGTATTGAGAATATCAAAGAACATCATATATATACAGTACATTTTAAACTATATGACATTAATAGAATGCTCTCTCTTTCTCATACACACATATATACATATATATGCATACATACATACGATTGTGATTATTTCAATTAAGCAAGGTCATGAAAGAGCAAGAATAATATGCTATGATTGTTTTTGTTATATTTAGTATTATCATCCCTTTTTAGATAGTAAGCCTTCTAAGGGCAAAGAGTTGGTGTAGTTCTCATTGCCCTTATAGAGCCAGGTCCTTAGGAGAAAGAAGAGAAAAGGAGAAGGAGGAGGATGTTGATGAAGAACAGCCAACGCCAGGTTATCTGTGCTGATCAAAAAGCAGTACCATGGAAACCAAGAGAAGAGAGAATGTTTTCCATAAATGAAACTCACAAAGAATCCAAAAGATTCATTTCAGCTCTTTGTTTCAGCCTTTCTCCCCACCCCCTCCTGCCAAGACAGCTCACAAGTGGACAGTTTTTAAAAAGGAGAACAGACAAAAAGCAAACAAAAATGAGTGAAAAGAAGGAAGCATGAGTAATCAGCAAACACGACTGATTACCTTCTCCCTGAATAATTAAGAGTCAGCTCTATCTCATCTTGTCACAGAATCATAGAATCAAAAGGGCCTTAAAGTTCATCTCATCTAATCTCCCACCTCAAGCATAAATTCCTTCTACAACATCACCCAAAAGGGAGGGAAAGGCCAGGAATTTATAGATTATTATGGAACTAATCTACTCTTTCTACCTCACCATAGTGTACTGAATCAGGCTTCCCTAACATTTTGGTAACAAGGAACTAATTTTCTTCTCTCAAAACCTTGACATCACTTCAGGGGAAAGGGGCAAAGGTACTATTGACTCCAGCACTGTGAGGCTGGGGGCAGGTTTACTGCCAGTAAAGCCTCTGAAATGGGGTGGCCCACCATTGTTGACTGTATATTCTATTTCCTAAGGAAAATAATGGCATCTGGTTGGTATAATAGGTAAATCCCCAGACTTGGAGTCAGGATGACTGAGTTCAAATTCTGTCTCTGACATTTCCTAGATGTGTGATCTTGGAAGAGTTATTTAACTTTTTTCTACCTGTTTTCTCATCTGTAAAAGAAGAATAATGATAGCACTTACCTCACAGGGCTGTTGTAAGGACCAAATGAAAAATATATGTAAAGTTCTTAGTAAACTTTAAAATGCTATTTAAATGTTAGCTATTCTTATGGGGTTTGGGAGAAAGCATGAGGAGAATCATGGAGACAGCAACTGGAACATTCTGCTCCTATCCCAATATCTTTTTTTTTTTTTAATGTTGTCTATAACTGCCTATAGAAAGGGTTTCCAGGTATTGTTCTGATCCTTTTTTGATGCACAAATGAAACTTTTGCTTTAGCAATGATGATGTTCCCTTACCAAGATACAGAATTTCCTTGAAAAAGGTTGATTTCTTAATAATCTATAAATTCCTGGCCTTTAACTGGGTGTTTTATTGCCCAAATCAATGTTGATATATTGAGTCCTGTCCAATTCATACAACTGAATTATAGCTCTGGATTTGATCATTAAAAGAAAGGCTGAGAGATGGAGATTTAGCAGAAAAAAGCCAATTGGATACCAACAAAGGCAGCATAGTATTGTGGAAAGAGTGTTGGATTTATAATCAGAAGACCTGACTTTTGTGTCTATGCTCTGCCATTTACTATCTGTATGACCTTAGACACATAATTCCCTTAATTCCTATGGTTTTTAGCATTCTTGTTTGTAAAATGAGGGTGGTTGAACTAGACCAGCTGTTAAGGTTTCTTTCTAGCTCTATATCCAATTCTCTTTTCTGTCAGTCAGACTAGAAACTAAAGTGTCATCCTTGACTCCTCATTTTCTCTCTCACTTCCCATATCCAATCTGTTGCCAAATCTTATCAGTTTTACTTTTATTTATCTCTTGGGTATGTCATCTTTTCTCATTTGACTTAGTGACCACCCTGGTAAAAGCCCTCATCACTTCATGCCTGGAGTATTGCAGTAAATAGTCTGATGGTTGTTTTACTTCCTCATCTCTCTCCCTTCTGTCTATTTTCCATTCAGCTGTCAAATAAATCTCTCTGAAATTTGGGTCACACTATAACTCCCTTATTCACCGGGATCAAAATCCAGTGGCTCTATATCACCAGGATCAAATATACAACTCTATTGGACTTTTATAGGCCTTCATAATCTGACTCCCAACTACTCTTCCCATCTTATTATCTCTTACCACATCTTTTCAAACACATTCTCAGTGACCTAGTGACATTGGACTCTTTACTATTCTTTACATAAAACACATAGGGTAGCTAGGTAGTACAGTGGATAGAGCACCAGACTGAAGTCAGGAGAACCTGAGTTCAAATAGTTACTCAGACACTTATTATGTAACCCTGGACAAATCACTTAACCCTGCTGGCTTTAGTTTCCTCTTCTGTTAAAATAAGCTGCAGAAGGAAATGGCAAATTACTCCAGCATCTTTGACAAGGAAACCCCAAATCAGGTCATAAAGAGTTGGACACAGCTAACTGATAAAATGACAGCCACACATGCATGAGATTCTCCATCTCCCACTCCATGAATTTTCACTTTTTGATGTCTGTATCCGTAATTCTCTTCCTCCTCATCTTTATCTACTAGTTTTCCTGGCTTTTATCAAGAAGAAGCTAAAATTCACCTTCTTTTAGAAGTCTTTCTTGTTCTCCTTTACTGCTAGTACCTTCCCTCTGTTGATTAACTTTTATTTAACATATATATATATGCATATTTATATATTTATATTTTGTATAGTTATTTGCACGTTGTCTTTCCCATTAGTCTATGTATTCCTTGAGAAAGAACATAGCCATTGTCTTCCTTTTTCTTCACTGATTAGTGCAGTGTCTGTCACATAGTTGGTATTTAATAAATATTTATTGACTTGACTGATCCTGTGATCTCTAAGGTCTCTTCTACTCTAATTCTATGATTCTGTGACCCTACAACTTGTTTATCTGGAGACAATCCAGTACATTCATATGTCCCTTCTAGGAAATAATCCAGGAAACCACATAAATCAGAAACATGGTCCCAGATATTTAAGTGACTAAGCAGGGAAGTATTCTTGGACCAAGCTTGTAGCTTCAGGAATGTAAGTTGACAATAATGCAATGATAATGTGACAGAGAGGGTTCTGATCTAAACCTCTTAATTCAGTGGAAAATTTCCTGAACCAATGGAATCTTTTCCTCTGGAAAGGAATAAGAGGAGGTCATCTAGTAATAATGCAAATCTGGAATACTATGTAGATAATTGGGGAAGTGGATTCACTAGAAAAGGAAGAATAGTCATCTTCACTTCAAGTATTTGGTGAAATTTTTTTTGTTTTCTTTTGTCAGATTAAGTAAAGATTGTCCTATACTGAGACCCATTAAGTAGAATGCTTGTACAGAAGCTATGAGCTTCCTTCCTATGTAAATCTAGGCTTGAACTATATTCTGATAATTTTAGAATTCACCTGCTTCATGAAGCCTTCCCTGATCTCACTAGCTGGAATTTGTCAAATGACAAAATTATAGAATTTTGCATGGGATCTTAGAGCTCATCTGGTCTAACTTTGCTCATGTTCCATATCAGGAACTGGAAAACTACTGACCATCTTAACAATTAATTAACAGAGGTAAGTCTAGAACGCACAAGTCTCTTTGCTTCTAAAAAAGTACTCTTTTTAATTATATCAAAAACTCCATGGGACTCTACCTGTTTCTCTTTTATAGAAGGTATCACAATCTTCTTGTATGTGGCTTGTTTGTACACACGCCTTGATCACTTTACTAGATTTTAAGCTCCTAAAAGGCAAGCACTGTGTCTCTTTTATCTTATATCTCTCACAATACTATGTGTATTACTATAGAACCATAAAATTTTAGGATTAGAAGGTACTTCAGAAGTCATCTAATTCAACCTACATCTAAACAAAAACATTATGTGCAACATACCCAACAAGTAGGTAGGTGATCACTAGAAATTTTAGCAAAGGAGAGCTCTTTGAAGCAGCTTATTTTACATCACAACACTTCTAATTTTTAGAAAAGTTTTTCTTATATGGAACTAAAAACTGTTCCTCCATAACTTCCACTCATTATTCTCAGGTTTGATCACTACAATCAAGTAGAACAAAATAAATCCCTCTTCAGTGGACTTTGGTGGTTTGGATATAACTACCATGTCTTCCTCTAATTCTTTTCTTTTTTTGGCTAAACAACCCTAGTTTCTTCAATAAATCTTTGTATCTCCTTGTAAATTCTGACCTCTAGTTCTCTCTCACCATCCTTCCTTTCCTCTTCTGGATATATTATATTTTGTCATTGTGCTTTCTAAAACGTGACACTCGGAACTGAACACAATATTTCAGATGTGATCTGTCCAGGGCTATAATTTTCTACATTTTAGATACTGTTTTTTGCTTTGTTTTGTTTTCAATCTATATTTAGAATTTCATCAGTACAGGAATATGTTTCTTAAAGTAGCCTAAGATAGTATTAATTTTCTGGTTGTTTCATCACACTATTGACTCATTTGAAAGTTCCAGTTTAGTTTCACACAAACTTATTTAGCCATACTTTCTTTCTCCTTTATTTGTAAGATTAATTTTTTAAATTACAAATTTAAAATTTTGAAGTTATATCCATTACATTTCATCTTGAAGAACAGTCATGGCTTAGGGGATAAAGAGCTGGTTTAGCATCTGGAAGATAGAAGTCCATGTTCTACCTCTAACATGGGAACCTGGGAAATTCACTTATTCTCCCCTTCCCCTTAGTCAACTCTCCAAGATCATAGATTGCAAAATAGATGATAATTTGCATCATTAAAAGACGTTTCCTCACTAGGAATCCCTGACATGGAAGAAATCACAAATCCAATCCAAAAAAAAAGACTATCTTATTATTCAGTCCAATACTTCAATCTGATCTGTCAAGATTTTTTTAGATCCTGAATCTGTTAACCAAAGCGTTAGCTCTCCCTTCTGGCTTTCTGTCAGTTGCAAATTGAACAAGCTTGCCTTTTATGGTTTCATCCAAATCATTGATAAAAATGTTGGATAACAGATCCCTGGGATACTCCACTACAGACATTCCTCCAAATTGGTAATTCACATATGATAAAATGTCAAGATGGGGAGGAAAAGCCTGTGAGATATTCTATTCTAAATTACTTGTTTTATAGATAAGGAAACTGAGACTCAAAATAAATTAAATAACTGCCCAAGATCACAGAGGAAGTAAGTGCCGGAGCTGGGATTTTAACCTAAGATAGCTTTTCTCACTACAATGGAAATTCAATATTTGTTTGTTGAATGAATATGTGCATAATATTTCTTCCAGATGTAGAAATCTATGGTATACACAGGAGGGAGGTTTCTTAAATGCCTGCATTTGCTCATCTGTTACATTGGATCTATGGGGCAAACTGGATCCTAAATGGATCCCTAAGAGCTTCTGATTTCCCTATAAGGGTTCTGAGTGGACTGCATCTGAAAGACATCAGAAAGCCCTAGGCCAAAGTATCCCTGGCAGGCCTATAGGCGCTACACCTGTTTTTAGAGTCTGGGACATGAAGAGACGAGGTAGGGTTGCCCTCACCTACCATATGTAGAGTGGGCCGGGTGGAGTGCAGTTGAGCATTTAAAATACATTAAAGGCCCATTCCCTTTGAAGTTGGAAACTATCTCTATTTAATCAGAGAGAAACAACTTTTCAAAAGATTTTTTCCCCTCTTTTTTACCTTCAGCTTGCTGGCTTCTCCTGTGGTTAGTAGCATGAATAAAACATGCATATCCCAATTAAATCTTGATTTAATTTCACTTCTTTGCAAAGCTGATGAACTCGAGTGCTTTCATAAAGACACCCAGCATTAGCATTCTTTTGTTATGCACAATCCATTCGGAGGAACAAGCAGCTAAAAATAATCAGCCACCTCTCTCCTGGCCCTGCCAAGATCTCCGAGTTCGAGAGAAGGGAAAAGGGGAAAACCCAGCCCATTCCCAGATAGGATGAACCTCCCTATGGGCAGTTTCCCCTGTTACTTGGGTGAAGTGGAGGGGAAGAGGCTGGGCTAGGTTGGAATCAAGAGAGATGAACTATAGTGGACTGGAAAAGCCAAATTCTTTCCAGAGAAATGTGTTCCTAGAACTGACTCTGGAGAATTGGTAGGGCCTCTATTTTGGCTTTTTTAAACATAACATCATTGAAAGCAATTACTATTTTAAGGAAAGAGTAAGGTCCTATTAGTCAACAAATAAGATCTGCAGAATAGCATTAAATCCCAAATACAAAATTAAACTTTCATTTTGCTATTTAGTTTTGGTCATTTATTAAGTCTTATAAGAAAAATATTACAAGATGGAAGGAATTCAAAGTGGTCTTGCTTTTGTCTTACCCAGACTCTGCCTATCCTAATCTTTACCCTCCAATAATCTAAATCACACAGATTTATTTCAGGACCTGAGACAGCTCCTGCAACTTTAGGATAGTATTTGAAGAGCTATTTCATGGAAGTGGGATTGGATTTAATGTTTATCTCTCAAGGCCGAAGCTAGAAGAAGTGGGCGGAATTTACAGAGGAACAGACTTAGGCTGGATCTTAGGGAAAGACATCTTAATGTTAATATCAGCTAGCAATCAGATAAAAGTTCTTTTGGATGCTTCTAGAAGTTGTGGGTACCCACCTCATCACTGGATATCTTCATGCAGAAGAAATTGGATAACCATGTAAGGATTCTTATATAAGGCATGAATTGGCCTCCAAAATTGCATGAGTCTGTGAGATTTTCAGTAAAGGAAGAGAAATAATGACCAGGTCCTCCTGCCTCCAAAAATAAGGATTCCCTTATCTGTAAACTGTAGGGGTATTATTTATTAGTGTTGGAACCTGGGAAAGTTATTCTTCCTCTCTGAGCTCCATAGGCTCCTAGCATCACAGATACACATTTGGAAAAGACATCCAGATCCCTAGCACAGTTCACTTTATATGTGAGGGAACTGAAATCTAAAAAGGTTGTCACTTGTCCAGAATTACACAATTAGTAAATAAGAGGCAAGATTAAAACTCAAACCATTTGACTCCAAATATAGAACTCATTCAGTTTCAGTAACACTCCCAAGTGTGCTCCCCAAAATTTTGGACTCTTGTTAAGCAAAGAATCTCTACTACAGGGAGGATTTCCAAATACCTGCACAGAACTTCTTCTGGAGTTAGTGGAGAAAGAATCTAACAGAGTCTATGTGGGTTGATGGAATCAGTCAGAGAATATAAAATCAAACTTAACCTGGAATTCAAAGTTATCTATAATAATCTATGATCTGCTACTTTAAACTTATTTTTCCTTACTTTCCAATATAAAGACTTGGCTTTAAAGTTCCTTCTAGCTCTGAGTCAATGATTATTCTATGAATTATCTATCATACCCTGTCATAGTATTAGGTATTGTCATAACCAACAATTAAAAATATATACATAATAGTAGCAAGCATTTCCATTAGAGTTTGCAAAATATTTTTCATGTGCAAATTCATTTGATCCTCACATCTAAACCCTGAGAGAGAATGGTACTATTATTCCCATTTTACAATTGAGGTTACTAAAGCTAAGAGGCTGAATAACTTGCCCAAAATCATACAATTAGCATCTTAGGAGGGATCTCACATTTATTAGTCTTGTGATTTTGGACAATTCAAGATTACACTCAGTTTTCTCATTTCTCACAGGGTTGTTATATGTAAAGTGTTTTGCAAACCTGAAAGTACTATGTAATCTTGGGTAAACCATTTCTCTTTGAATCTCAATTTCCTCATCTATACAATGGATCAATTTTACAGATAATCTTTAAGGCCCCTTTTTAGTTATCTCTGAGTCCTATGACAGAAGATATGTGTTGCAGTGGATAGAGTTCCAGGTGTCGAGATAAGAATATTCCTCTTTGTAAGTTAAAATCTAGCCTCAGAGAGTAACTAACTCTGTTAACTCTGGGCAAGTCACTTAACCTGTTTGCCTTAGTTTCATCAACTGTAAAATGAGCAGGAAAAGGAATTTGCAAATAGTTCTAATATCTCTACCAAGAAAACTCCAAATGCAGAGCCAAGATGGTAGAGAAAAGCAATCCACCTGAGCCCTCCCCAAAACCCCTCCAAATACCTTTAAATAACAGCACAAAATTTGGAGTAGTAAAACCCACAAAAGGATGAGGTGAAAAAATTTTACAGCCAAAGAAAACTTAGAAGGTCAGCAACAAATGTCTGTTGCACTTGGATAAGAGTGTAACACAATCCAGAACAGGCCAAACCAACACAGACTGGGACCCAGCAAACCAGGAGTTAATCTTAGGAGCCACTGAATCAGCAGCTGCAGTGGTTGCTTCCAAAGTTCTCAGTCCACAGTAAGGGGTCCAAAGACTGATCAAGAGATTACACAAGTTTCTTTACTAGCACTGAGACAGGACTGTGTTGTTTAATCCACACTTGGATCTGGGTTGCAATCCTGGGTAATAGTTTCAGGTTGAGGAGAAACACTAGCACACCAGAGAGCTTGTTATCATACTGGAACAGGGACCTTCATCATAGTTCCAGGGTAGAAAATAGTGTTTGTGGTCACTCACAGACCAGAACACAGAGCAGGAGAATAGTAAATGTACATCTCTTTAGATCACTCTATCTTGAAAGAACTGAAAGCTACAGGTCCTTACAAGTATTTCAAAAATAGCTTCATAAACCCCCTGAAGCTTGGTACAGTGACGCCTCCACCCTGGAAGCAGAGCTCCACTTTAACAAAGAGTTAAAAGAGTTAATCTAGGAAAATGAATAAATAACAGAAAAAATATCCTGATCATGGAAAGTTACTATGGTGATAAGAAAAATGAAAATACATTCAGAAGAAGATAACAAAATCAAAATGCCAACATCCAAAACCTCCCCCCCCAAAAAATTATGAATTAGTCTCAAGCCATGAAGAACACAAAAATGATTCTGAAAATCAAGTAAAAGAGATAGAGGAAAAATTTGGAAATGAGAGTGATGCAAGAAAATCAGGAAAAAGAGTCAACATCTTGGTAAAATAAACACAAAAAATACTGAAGAAAACAAAAAATAGAATGAGTCAAATGATAAAAGAAGTTCAAAAAGCAAAAAAAAAAAAATGAGCATAAAAATACTCTGAAAAGCAGAACTGATCAATGGGGAAAAGAGGCACTAAAATTCAATAAAGAAAAAAAAAAGTTTTTAAAAACTGAAATTGGTCAAATGAAAGAAAAGGTATGAAAATTCCCTAAAGAAAATAATTGATTAAAAATAAAAATTGAGCAAATGAAGTTACTGGTTTTATGAGAAATCAGGAACCAATTAAACAAAAACAAAAGAGCTAAAAAAAAAAAAAAAAGAAAAGAAATATCTCACTGGAAAAATAACTGACCTGGAAAATAAATCCAGGAGAGATAATTTTACAATTACTGGACTACCTGAAAGTTATAATCAAAAGAAAAAAGCCTATATATCATTTTTCAAGAAATTATCAAAAAAAAAACTACCCTGATATTTTAGAACCAGAAGATAAAATAAAAATTGAAAGAATCCACCAATCACATCCTGAAAGAGATACTAAAATAACAACCCCCAAGAATATTCTAGCCAAATTCTATAGCTCCCAGGTCAAGGAGAAAATATTGGAAGCAACCAGAAAGAAACAATTCAAGTATCCTGGAACCATAGACAGGATACCACAAAATGTAGCAGCTTCTACCTAAAAAGTTTGGAAGGCTTGGAATATGATATTTCAGAGGACAAAGGAGGTAGGATGACAACCAAGAATCACCTATCCAGCACAACTGAGTATAATCCTGGGGCAGGGGATGGGAGGGGGGAAGGAAATGGACATTCAATGAAACCAAGACTCTTCAAGCATTTTTAATGAAAAGACCAGAGCTGAATAGAAAACTTGACTTTCAAATACAAGACTCAAAAGAAGCACAACAAGAAAGGAATATCATGAGGAACTTAATAAGGTTAAACTATCTATATTCCTACTTGGGAAGATAATACTTGTAACTCTTAAGAATTTTCTCATTAGGGAACTTAGGAGTATATTAGAAGGAAGGTACAGGTATGAGTTGAATGTGAAGGAATGATATCTAAAAAAGTATAATTAAGCAGTAAAAAAAAGAGGAGTGTAAGGGCAGCAGTGGATAGAGCACCAGCCCTGAATTCAGGAGGACCCAAGTTCAAATCTGGTCGCAGACACTTAACACTTCCTAGCTGTGTGACCCTGGGTAAGTTACTTAACCCCAGCCTGGGGGGGGGGGGGGAGGAGTGTAGTAAGAAAAAGGAAAGGAAGAGGTTAAATGGGGTAAATTATCTCTTTAAAAAAAAGCAAGAAAAAAGCTGTTACAGTGGAGGGAAAAATGGGGGTTGTGAAAAGAAGTGAATCTATATTACTCTCACAAGAATTGGCTCAAATTGGGAAAAACATACTCATTCAATTAGGTATAGAAATCTATTTTACCCTACAGTAAGGTAGCAGGAGAGAAAAAAAAAAGAAAGGAAGAATAGAAGGAAGGGCAAATTTGGGGATGTGGTAGTCAGAAGTAAAATATTTTTGAGGAGAAGAGGATAAAAAGAAAGCAATAGAATAAATGGAGGGAATAAAATAAAAGAAATACATTTAACAACCATAACTGTGGGAAAATGATCTTATTTCTCAAACGAGAAGAGGTCTGTATCCAAAAAGAGATGAAAAACAAAAAGGGAAAGCATCTATATGAACAAAAAATTTATAGCATCTGATGTCAAAAAATTGGAAATTGAAGAAGAACTCATCAATGGGGAATATAATTGTGTAATATTGTATGTAAAAAACAATGAGCAGGATACTCAGAAAAACCTAGAATGACTTATATGAGCTGATTCAAAGTGAAATATTCTATGTACAAAATAACAGCAACATTGTAAGATAATCATCTGTGAATAGCTATTCTCAGCAATACAATGATCCAAGACAACTCTGAAGGACTTATGATGAAAACTACTACCCATCTCCGGAGAAAGAACTGATGATATTTGAATCCAGACTGAAACATACTTTTTAAAGTTTATTTTTCTGGAGGTTTTTTTTGGTTTTGTTTTTATTTGGTTGGGATTTTTATCTGTTTGTTTTTGGTTTGTTTTCTTTTACAACATGACTAATATGGAAATGTGTTTTCCATGATCACACATATATAACATATATGGAACTACTTCCCTTCTCAATGAGGGGGTTGGGGATGGAGGAAGGGAAAGAATTTGGAGCTCTAAGTTTTAAAACTAAATGTTAAAAGATTGTTTTTATGTGTATTTGGGGGAAAATAAAATGCTAAATGTATATATATATATATATATATATATATATACATATATATATATATATATATATACCCAATTTAAAAAAAAAAAAAGGAAAGTGATGAAAAAAGAGAAGATTAAAAAAAACCTCAAATTGTGTCATAAAATCAGACATGACTGAAACCAGTGACTGAACAAGACATTCTCTGATCCTATATGCGAATTTATTATTATTACCTAGGGAAGGAAATGACAAGGAGTACAAGATCTTACTGAAGCTTATGCTGTGTTTCTGATGAGCAAGCTTAAGGTCCAAAGGAAATATTTGCCCACAGTTTTGCCAGGTGAGTTCCATCCTCTTCCTCTCTTACTCTTAGCTCCCAAGTGTGACTCTCCTGGCCACACCCTCCACATAGCCCCTGAGTTGCAGGGCAAGGCCTCAAAACACCTCCTGCCAATAAATAGGCCATTCAGATCAGGCAGTAACACACTGGGGAGAAATTTACACACTCATAAAGTGTGCTCACATGCTAATATATTTACAGGTCGGGGGTCCTTTTCCTGAATGCAAACGAGATATTGCTGCAATAAAAAGGAAAATTACTCAGGCCTCTTTGCCGGGCATGTGCCAGGGAGAAAACCTGGGCTCCTAGCAGGCATAAATCACCCAGATTTCTGTTTGGCTTCAATTCCCAATATTTCCAACCATTTGTGCTTTGTTGTCTTTTGGTAAGGGGAGAAAGTTGTGGGTTTTTTTTTTTTTTTAAGTAAACCATAAAATGATAGATGTGCTTTTGTGATCAAGATGCACAGATTACATGTTATTAAGTTATTGGTTTCACACCCCTCAAAGCACTTGGAATGTGGTTATGATTATTGGATTTTGATCTATTGCCAACATCAACCCCTAATAAATATTTATCTCCACTGAGTGATGTCAGGAGTGAAAGAGAGTGAGTAAATACAAAGCCCTTTTAAAGGGGTTACTGGGGAAGGCAAGAAAGGAGGGCAAGCAATAATATAACAACTCACATTTATTAGTACTTTAAGGCTTCACCCATCATGAGGTAGGCAGTGTATATGTGATGAACCCTATTTAATATCTGAGGAAAAGGGGAGTAAGAGAATTTAAGTGATTTATTCAAGGTCACACAACTAATAAGTATTAGAGATGGTATGATAATAATAGTGGCCATTTATATAACTATTAAGGAGTTTTTATTCTACATACTATTATCTAATTTGAAAAACTAAACCCTGGCATTGTAATGACCAAGCCTGGCCTTTAAAAAGAGATAAGAAAATGCACTTCCCTCCATTCAACTTGATAATATTTAAAAATCTTCTCAGGACCATAACTCTGATTCTATTAAATCTTTTCCAAAGTAGCATACTCAAAGACTGAAATTCTACAAACTCCTTTAGTCATTCATTCCCATAATTACTCTTTACTCTTTGGTATCAGGTCTAATCTAATTCCTAAATGCTTCTCCTATCCAATCAACCAAAAGGAGGGATAATAAACATTTATTAGTTGCCTATTACATACCAGGCACTGTGCCAAGCACTGAAGATACAAAACGGGTCAAAAGATAGTTCTTACCTGGTTCACAACCTCTGTTTCATTACCCTTCACAGATTTGGAAAATGGTTAATGATGTGTTGTAGAGGAAGGTTGGCACAAAGGGGAAGCTGCCAGCCCTCACAGTATTCCTGAGTGCAACTGGAATTAAATTAAAATGTAATTAGGAAATGTTTAATAAAATAAATAAATTATGAGACATAGATAATGTTAATTTGTGATTTTTCTGAGTCAATATATGGCTCCCAGGGATCCATTTCTATTTGACTTTGATACCACTGCAGTGAATAAGATGCTGGATTTGGAGTAAGGAAAACCTGTATTCAAATCTTGCCTCCAATTTTTAGCACATGGGTAACCATACCTGTTATTAACTTCTCTGATCCTTGTTTTCCCCACTTGCAAACTTGGGATGATAAGAATGCATATTGTACACATGTGGGCAAGTTTTGAATATAAATAAGATGATATTACATTGTGTTTTATGAACTTTTAAGTACTATTAGGAATATCTGTGATTCAGAATCAGAGATCTAGATGTACATGAACAAGATTTTGCCTTGGGAACATCACTCCCAGATCTCTCTTTTTGGATCTTTTTTATTTTATGTGGGATTTATCCTGTGAATACCAGAATGAAGGGAATATTTGGGCAGCTAAGTGGCATAATAGATAGAGTGCCAAATCTACAATCAGGAAAACTCATCTCCCTGAGTTCAAATCTGGACTTTGACACTTAATAGCTCTGGATTCTGGGCAAGTCACTTAATCCTGTTTGCCTCAGTTTCCTAATTTGTAAAATAAACTGGAAAAAGAAGTAGCAAATCATTTCAATATCTTTGTTCATAAAAACCTAAATGGGATCATGAAAAATCAGATGTGACTAAAATGATTGAACAAGAGTGAATGTCTAGGTCTCTGGAGAAAATGTAAAAGATTCTCAGCTCCCCTGTAAGCACTCAAGCTAACAAATAATAAAACGATTGTGAAACAAAAAGAACTCTCAGCTAAGTTGATAAAAAGTAAATTCTCCTTCCTTCTCCTTCCTACTTTCACTATGGACAATCTCCCAAATTCATAACGCTATGTAGGTTGAAGCTCCCTCTACTAGGGAAAAACATTTGGAGTTAATAGAGAATTGACATCCATTCCAGTTAACATCATCTTGCTCCTCCTACCTTCCAAAGGCCAAATTGAGCTAAAGTATAGCAGTAGAAGAATATATTTGCAAGTTCTGACTGTTGCAAACAAGTCGATGTTCTCAGTACTGTTATTATTATAACCATTCATTTTTCTTTCCAGAGTGCAAGTGCAGGGTGTTTCTATCAGAGTCCTTTATCTGTTTTCCAATAATTATTTATCCCAGGACCTAGGGTAATGGCAGTTCTGTGGGGAGAGAAAAGGCCCTGAATGACAGCACACTGCCTAAAATCACTTTCACCTTCATTGTACCTTGGAGGGATCTAGTTTTTAATTTTTTAAATTAAAAGCTTTTTATTTTCAATATATATACACAGATAATTTTCAAAAATTGGTGGTCTAAATTTTTCCCCTCCCTTCCCTTCAGCCCCTCCCCAGATGGCAAATAATCCAATATATGTTAAACATGCAATTCTTCTATACATATTTCCACAAATATCATGCTGCACATGAAAAATCAAATCAAAAAGGGAAAAATGAGAAAGAAAACAAAAGCAAGCAAATAACAACAAAGAGAATGAAAATACTATTATGTGGTCCATACTCAATTCCTACAATCTTCTCACTGGGTGCAGATGGATTTCTTCAACACTGTATCATTGAAATAGTCTGAATCATCTCATTATTGAAGAAAGCCACATCCATTAGAATTGATCATTGTATAATGTTGCTGTTGCCATGTATAATTGCTGGAACTCCGTCTTCCCAGAAATCAGCCGGAGTCAGGATAATCAAAAGTCTTTATTCTTGGTCTTTTGAGGTCATGGTCTGGGGATTAGATCTAGCAATCTCCACACCTCCTTCCTCTCTCTCCACCACCAGGAGAATGCCTCAATTTCCTCCTCCTACTCCACCCACATAAGTCACTTTCCCTTCTCTGTCCACACCTACCAATGGAGCCAGCACAGAATAGTTGGGGAGGGTCATCCTTCAAACATGTTAATAGAGAATTGTCCAATTGGTAATTAGTCTCACATGCTCCATTATCCAAGCGCATTTGCTCAGTTCTAGCCCTTTACATATAATGATCTCCTGGTTCTGCTCATTTCCCTTAGCATTAATTCATGTAAGTCTCTCCAAGCTTTTCTGAAATTATTCTGTTTATCATTTCTTATGAAACAATAATATTTCATAACATTCATGTACCATAACTTATGCGGCCATTCTCCAACTGATGGGCATCCATTCAGTTTCCAGTTTCTTGCCACCACAAAAACACAGTAGCTGGAGTTTGGGGTGAGGGTGAGGTAATCAGAAGCTAGCTACTATATTCATTTGCTTCTGTATATTTTGTACATAATTTATTGCACTGATTAACCTCTGATTCTTAACCATACATCAATTTTGAGGATTACTGTTTTGTAACATTATCTGAAATCTGGGACTGTAGCCTTTTTTCTATCCCAATTTTTTTCTCATTATTTCCCTTGAGATTTTTGCCAAATAAATCTTATTATTATTTTTGAGTTTCATAAAGCAATACTTTTGGTAGTTTGATTAGTATAGAAATAAATTAGTAATTCAAAGAGTGTTGTCATTTTATTACATTGGACCAACCTACTCATGACCAGTTAATATTGCAGCAATTATGTAGGTCTATTTTCATTTCTGTAAAGAGTATTTTGTAGTTGTGTTCACAATAGTTCCTTTGTATGCCTTAGCAGGTAGACTTTGAAGTATTTTATACATTCTGTAGTTATTTTCAATTGAATTTCTCTTTCTATCTCTTCCTGCTGAGTTTTGTTCATAACATATAGAAATACTGATGATTTGTGTGAATTTATTTTATTTTCTGCAGCTTTGCTGATTATTAATTCTTCAATTAATTTTTAGTTAACCTTCAAAGGTTCTCTAGTTAAACCATCATATTATCTGTAAAAAGGAATAATTTTGTTTTTTCTTTTCTTATGCTTCCTCCCTCAATTTCATTTTATTGTCTCATTGTTTTAGTTAGCATTTTTGGCACTATAGCACATAATGGTGGTGATAATGGAATCTTTTTACTCCTGATTTTATTAGAAAGGGAAATAGTTTATCCCTACAACATATAATGCTGGCTCTTGGCTCATATGATATCACATATCATACATCAAATTAATATCTATCTGATAGATACTTCTTAATTGTATGTCTTCTAGTATTTTTTTATAAGAATGGACATTGTTTCTTGTCAAATGATTTTTCTGTATCTATTGATATAATCATAAGTTTTTTGTTGTTCTTATTATTAATATGGTCTATTATGTTGACAGTTTTCCTATTATTGAACCAATCCTGTATTCTTGGTATAAATTCAACCTAGTCATAGTATTTAATCTTTGTCATATATTTCTTCAGTCTCATTGCTAATGGTGAGCTGATGAAAATCAGTCTGATTGTTTTGTGCTCAGCACTGAAGATGCATGTATGATAAAGCTTAACTGACCTGAAGACTATGTATTATGCACACACACCCTCCATTTGCTTGCTTTCAATAGCATAGCTGCAATTAAGTTCTTTGGGTCCATTTACCTTATTCTTCATATAGAAGGAATTAGACTGTATTCCTTTTCCTTTCCTTTTCTTTTTCTTTTTTTCCCCTGAGGCATTTGAGGTTAAGTGATTTGAACTCAGGTCCTCCAGACTTCACAGCTGGTGCTCTATCCATTGTGCCACCCAGCTGTCCCCATTTTCCTTTCTTTTTTTTTTTATTGGCAGTCTGTGTAATCTTGAAATTTGTTATTGTTTAAATGTTTCATAGAATTTGCTGGTAAATCCATCAGTCTTTAAGTTCTTTGGGGAGGATTATAGCTTGTTAATTTTTTTTTCAAGATTGGGTAATTTACATTTCTTGTCTAGTTAACATATTTTTATAAACACTCATGTCATTTAAGTTGTCAGTTATTTTAGCACATAATTGAGCAAAAATGCTTCTAATAATCTCTTTTATTTCTCATTCATTGTGCATTCTTTGTCATTTTTCATATTGTTAATTTCCTTTTTATTGAAAAACCAAATTAGTTAATGATTTATCTATTCATTTTTAAAAATACTTCCAGTTTTGTTTATCAGTTTTGCTTTCAATTTTGTTGATCTCTTTTGGAATTTTTCAAAATTTCTATTTTGGTGTTTCCTTAGAGCTTTTATTTTTGGCTTCCTAGGCTTTTGATTATGGTAGTTGCCCAATTAATTGAGATATTCTTTTTCTGTTTAGATATATAAATGTTTCTCTATGGACTCTCCTGGCTGCATTTTGCAAATTTTAGAATGTTCTCTCATTGTTGCCATTATCTTTAGTGAAATTGCCTATTTTTCCTGTAATTTTTTTTTCTATGATCCACCAATTCTTTGGATTAGGCTATTTAGTCTAATTAATGTTAACACTTATTTGATGACAATTTTCAAATTTAATTTTATTGTACAATGGCAAGTGAAATGTTTAATACTTTTCTTCACTAATTTGTAAAACCTAATACCTTAAAACATTGTCAATTTTTGTAAGTTGACATGTAGAATTAAGAATACTTGTGCTCCTTTATATATTCATTCAATATAAGCAGAAATCAGTAATTCTAACTTTTTGAAAAAGTATATTCTTAATTTATCTCTGTTGTAATAGTTATTGGGTTTTGTTTTTGTTTTGCTTAGATTTGTCTAAGTCTGATAAAAGTTCCTTGAGGTCATCCACTACTATTATTTTACTGTCTGTTTCTTCTTACAATTAATTAAGCTTTTTCTTTAAGCATTTAAATGGCATTTGGTGCATAATTAGTGATATTAACATATTTTCTATGATATTTTAAAGAAAAGTATAGTTTGTTTATCTCTTGTAATAAAATATATTTTTGCTATTTCTTCATCTTAGATTATTATTGCTACATCTACTTTTCTTTAAACTTCATCCAACACATAACAAATTGTCCTCCAGTTTTTCATTATAAACCTGTTTGAATCCTCATGTTTCAAATGTGTTTCTTGCAAATAACATATTATTAGATTCTGCTTTCTACTTCATTTTTCAATTCTCTTCTGTTTTATGGGTGAGTTCATCTTATTCATATTCAAAGTTGTGACTATTAATTTCATATTTTCCTCCATTCTTTCTTTTACTTTCCCACTTTCTTTGTTTCACCTCATCTTTATAAAGATGAGAGTGGTGAACAAGGAATATGTTCCACACAAGTGCTCTATGCTTCATGCAATCTACTTCTGCCCCCCTGCCCTCTCTTCTTTTTCCCTTGTTCAATCCCAATTACATCTTCTTACCCTTTGTTTCCTTCTTCCTCACCTTTTAAACCTCTCTTATCAATCCACCTTCCTTAGAGTTTGTTTTGTTTATGATGAATCTCTCCCTGAATCTCTCCTCTCTCTGCTCTTTGTTCTCTCCTATTTCCCTGTTGAGTAAAATATATTTCTAACCATTTAATTCTGCAGAAGAGAAACCTTGAGATCAGAAAGGTTAAGTAATTCATTCAAGATTACATAGGTACTGTTAAGTTTAAATTATAGTGCTTTTAAGTTCACAAAGTACTCTCTTCACAAAGCTCTGAGGGAGAGAGTACATTTTTTTTTTTTTTGCAGGGAAGGAAATTGGGGCTCAGAGAGATAAAGTGACTTTTGACATATGAATCCTCTTTGGGGGCATAAAATTCAGTGGGACACTGCAGTGAGGGGTTTATACCAATAAGAGGATATTAAGAACCTCGGAAAGAGAGTAAGGAGCAACAGAGGGTTATAGAAAGGTAGATGTGAGGTTACTGAAGATAAATTTTGTGAATTCAAAATGATAACCTAGGAAGAAGAAACTTTCTGTTCACCTCTTTCTCTTCATCCTTTTTCTTTTTCCATCAAGGAGTCTAACAATAATGTACAAAACAGATTTTATTTTGATACAATCTATACTTTTTCAACCAATTAAGACATTGCTTATTGGGGAAAATATATTCTGAATTCCAACAACTTTTAGGAAAACAACTCATCAGTAAATTGGGATCTGACATCTGTAATATCTCAGTTTTCCTAGTCACTCTGTTCTCTTATATGTCTGAAACACTTTTATTCTCAGTGGAGAACCTCTTCTCCTAACTAAAGTGGCATGGCAAAAGTTTCCTATGAAGCATAAGGGATTCTATGACATTCAGGCTGCATGTAATGGAAGCGGCAATTCTGGAAGGCATAGATAACCTATGTATATATAAACCTAAACTTGAAAAATGAAGAAGCTTGTTTTAATGAACATCCTTTTCTTGATCCCACTAGTAAAATAATGGGTTAGGCTTAAGAGTGCTCAAATCCACTTGACCAAACTAGAGTGTATCATCTATGATGGTGTTCTTGGGGAAAAGAGCCTGAATAGTGTTATAACACCTGGTGACAGCCAGACTCTGGCATAATATTCCTGGGACTAAGCTTCACCACTCAAATGTTTAGAATAGCTCTCACCAGCTCCAAGAATGACACCATGACTAGCTAAATCTCCTTGTCAATAAGACAAGGTATATTGATTGCCAATAAAATGTGCTGTTTTAATTTATTCTGCTTTGGCTGGAGCTTATGTTCTGAACCAAATATTAAGAGGATATTCCAAAGCAGTGTTTCTTATCTGAAAGAGAAATCACTCTTCTTATATGTATGGTTTTGGTTTAAAAGTAGAGATAGTTCTGGTTTTAGACTAGAGAAGGAAATAACCCTTCTCATTTACTGTCCTCAGGGTGAAGAACAATTTGGGTCAGGTGAAAAGAAAAGAATGATGGTATCATTTATGTTGTTCCTGCTGAAAAGAGATTGAGAATAAAAAAATAAATAAAATTTAAAAATAAAAACCTGAGTTTAAAGCATTAGTCACTTCATTTCTATGAAATTCAGTTTTCTCATATGTAAAATGAAGATTAAAAATGTGTTCTACCTCAAAACAGACTGTGGTGAAAATTATTATTTGTTGCAATATGTCTACTATACTGCAAATGGGCTATTAACTTATGGGAGTTCCCAGGACTTCAGTTTTCCTGTGACTATATATATGTAAGCAGCATGATTGCATTATAAAGGCAATGAACTCTGGAAGGGAGAGGAAAGGTATTACATGGATTCCAAGAAGAAGACAAATAAGATTGCAAAGGAAATGTACAGGAATTCAGGAATTCTCAATAGGACCCTGATATCCCAAGGAAAGAAACCAGTCAAATGGCAGAGAGAGATAGTAGGACTGGAAGATATTTTTAGCAGAGATTCAGATATTGTGTGACTTAAGTTGGCCAACTTTCAGTCAGGCCCAGGCATGAAGGAGACCACATTTCCCTCCTCCTTCTCCCCTATTTTGAAGGCATACACCTTAAAGAAACAAATTTGCCAAGCTACTCCAATGGGAACAAGAGATAAGGTTATACCCATTTTAGAAATGAGCACTGAGGGAGATTTTTCTATTGCTTAGTTTTGTAAAAAAATTTTGCAATTAATGTTTTTTTTTTTTAACTACTTCAGTGTTTTTTGGTTTATTTGTTTGTTTGTTGTTTTTTTTTTTTTTTTTTTTTACTCTTTCTTACATACTCTGTTAAACTGAATTTAGATGACCTTTAAAAGTTTCTAGGAAACTGAAGGGGAAACTTGAGTCAAGTGAGATAAATTATAATTATAATTCAAATATTCCTACATTGAACTCTTCATCCCTGGAAGTCCAGAGTTGAATAGATAATTGGTTATATTTTCTGGAGCATTTGTCCAGGATTATTTATGAATAGTATAGAATTTCAAGTCAAGATAAGGCTACTTACATTAGTATTAAAACAATAGAGTTTGGAGGGAGGAGCTGAGAGAGGCTATATTGAAAGTTTAAGGTAATAATTTATTTACTTAAGTCATCTGGCAAAAATAAATTACACTACTTAAATTGTTTATACTGATTGTGTTTTACCCGTGGACTACAGTATAGTTCCTTTTCTTGCTGCTGCTCCTTCATGAAATCTAGTGTGCAATGTGACAAAGATTCTTTTCAGTACAGACTTTGCTAGCAAACTAGGCTTCAAGGAGCCACTAGACCATTTTATGTTATAAGTAAAGAATGAATGTGCTAAACTGTCAATGCACACTTGTGTGCTAGAGTAAATGACTACCATCATTATACAAGCATTGAAAATCTGTTGTAGAGAGAGGATTTTTGGTTTGGGAGTACTGTTGAATGTTGAGAGAAGGTTATAAATAACATGACATTTGGAGTCATCATGGCATTGTAACATAGATTTGCACTCAGAAAAATTGGGTCCAAATCCAGCTTCAGACACTAGTTATATGAATCTCAGCAAATCAATTAACTTCTCAGCCTCAGTTTCTTCTGGAAATGGGGAGGCAATGATAGCCCTAACCTCATTGTACTATTGTGTACATCTAATAAGGTGATGTCTGTAAAACATTTTGCAAACCTTAAAGTATAATGTAAACATGAATTTTAATTATCACTATTATCATTATCATCACTTTTATTTCATTATTCTGGTCATTAAGGGAAAGGTTCAAATGGAAATGATTTAAAACAAGTTTCTACTCAGTTATTTTTCTTGTATATTTAATGTTCTGCAAACTATTGAATAAAAAGACAATATTTGGTAATTGAATAAGAATATTAGGGTGTCAGCTTATCTTTTGTAGCTCACTGAAAGTATGTCTAAAGTAACTTTTAGAGCACACAAAAACAAAGATAACAGATTTCATTCTATTCTCACATGGTTTTAATTTCTTCTGCTAGATATCTATATTTTGAAAGTTGTTTATTTTGTGTACCATAATAATTAAGAATACATAGTTTAATATCTATTAAAATAAATCAATGTTTGATCAGGTCTTTCTATATTTG
The DNA here is from genome assembly GCF_048593235.1 of Sminthopsis crassicaudata. NCBI lineage: Eukaryota > Metazoa > Chordata > Mammalia > Dasyuromorphia > Dasyuridae > Sminthopsis > Sminthopsis crassicaudata. The sequence goes on from NC_133619.1 coordinate 519,354,630, forward strand.
TGGGAGGCATGAAATTTTTGAAAATTGCACAACATTATGCAGCTTCAACTATATCAATGCATAATCTGTATTGATCAATAAAGCCAGACTCTTTAATGATAACTTTTCTAGAATTTCTCATGGCAGTGAGCTGGAGGTAGAGGACATGTAGAGATTGAAGGCTTATGCATGACTCCAGAGGTAAAATTGACACAGAGGATGAAAGTAGATACATTGGTCTCCTGCTCCATAATATTCAATTTCTATAAATAAATTCATATTTATTCTCAATCATTTTTCTGATACTTTATAGTAGACATATCATTGAATGAGTTCATATGGATGTTTCATATGGAGGACTTTTCAATCTTAGTCATTCCACACATTCCTACAAAAATAAATAACTTTCAGTTATTTTCAACAAATCCAGTGACCTATTACCAATCTTCACTATTACACAGTTAAATGGGACTAGAGAGTGGATAAGCATTTAGACAGTATATACCATGTGTCAGACAGTGTGCTAAGCACCTTACAAATATTTTCTCCTTTGGTTTTCACAATAACCCTTTGAGGTATGTGTTGTCACCATTCCCATTTTATGATGAGGATACTGAAGGAAACATAGGTTAAATGACTTGACCAGAGTCACACAGTTAGTAAGTGTGTGAAGCTGAATTTGAACTCAAGTTTTCCTGATTCTAGGCCTCACTCTGCCCATTGTACTACCTGCCTGAACCTTTTTAATGTGTTTATCATGTGCCCTAAGAATATATATTAATTTTTCTCCTTTTTGATAAGGGATTGTTAATATCTCTATTATTGATTTGAAGTAACAAACCAGACTTTTTATTAGTGATATATATATATATGAGTTTTTGTAAAACTATTTTCTATTATTTTCTCCTCTACTGTTCCAAAAGAATATGGTATCTTAATTGTGCTTTGATTCTAAGATGCCATTAAGTCTCTTGTCATACATAGCCACAACGTTCTCCATGCTACCTTGTTGTTGTTTAATCATGTTTGACTCTTTGTGACCACAGTTAGAGTTTTCTTGGCAAAGATATTGGCATGGTTTTCCACTTTCCTTTCCAGCTCAGTTTACAGATGAGGAAACTGAGGCTAACAGGATTTAGTGACTTGCCCAACATCATACAACTAGTAAGTTCTTGAGGCTGGATTTGAACTTAGAAAAGTGAGTCTTCCTAACTCCAGGCCCAATGCTGTATCTACTACATCACCTCTCTAAACTCTTGTCAGAATAAGGCAAATGAAAATTTTACTTGAAGCAATGTCCTTCATTATAGTTCAATTTGAAATCCAGATTAAAACTTGAATTCTTCATCTCTAGTTTGCCTTAGTGAACATTAGGGATTTTATACTTATATTTTTTGTATTTCTATTGTTATTTTATATTCATAATATTGAGTTTCAATGACATATCATTGGAGAAATTTTCCATGAAATAAAGAAGCTTCTTAATATTTTACAATGAAGGCATATAATTTTTCATGCTATCAAACAGCTTGATGACATCTGAGTAAATTAGGTGATTCAGATGATGTTTTAACGATAAATATAATGATTTATTAGAATTGTTAGTTCATTCTTCTCATCTTTGGTCAATGGAATTCAAATAGAAAAGTTGCTATTGTGCTATCATTTTTTAAGGTTCTGTGGCTTCATGCTTAGATGGACAAAGTATCTGTCTTCAGTAATTGAAGAAATATTGGGATATAAGTTCATCTTCTGTAAATTCACTGAAATCATCTTCAGGACAACTCTACTGTAAGTTGTGGCTGTTAATAATAGGAAGGTTGACAAAATAATGATATGTACATCATTTTGTTCTCACAGGGATTTGTTTTTTTCCCATGTCTCTATATTTTGAAAGCTTTTTGCTCTATGAAGCCTGGAAAGTATGAGTCTAGTGTAGAGCATTAAGAACATGGTTCTTAAATGTTATGTATTGATGTTATATTTAGGTGATTCATGTGTAATACGGCACTGGTCTAAGCATACTGTACTGAATTCTCCATGATAGTTTGAATTCTGATTACATCCACAGATTCACCATCTGCTAAATTTAGAGATTAAGTTTTGAGATAAGTTTAAAGATAATCATCATCTGGTATATAGCCACAAAGTCAACTCTTTATGTATATATATATATATATATATATATATATATATATATATATATATATATATATATATATATATATATATATATATATATATATACGTATATATATATATACGTGTATATAATATATACGTATATATATATATATATATATATATATATATATATATATATATATATATATATATATATAGTGATAAATTTTTGCAACCCGCACTGATGCCTACTAATTAATCTGAATTGATCAATAAGTTCTGACTCCTTAAGGATGATCTCTCAATAATTTGTGGCAACCATAACCTGATCCTACATTGCCATTATAGGGAGCATTGTTTCTAAATAAATAGTTTATTTCATAAACAGATTGACATACTAAAGTCATTTGTTAGACTTTTTTTTTTTTTGATGTTTCTTTGTTACCCATAGTAGGTCTTTTGATTCTGCTCTTGAATCTTAGCTGGTTCAAAGACTCTGGGAAGAGCAAAGTTATATGATATTACATAATTCAGGAGCAAAATATTTTGGGTTACATCCAATAAAGTCAGTGATTTTTTTTTTAGCATTTAATACTACTCAGTAAAATGATTTGTATATTTTTAACCTGCTTATCTAGTGCTTTGAGAACATGTATCAATACTCTCTTTTTGGTGAGGCAGTATTTATCTTTCTTGCCTTGAAACTATGTATCTCATGTTTTGTTAATATTGTATTGGTTTTTTATTTGCATGCAAAAAGCAACCAAAAAAACCCTAACCTCTTGCATGAACTCAAGTATTACATCTCCAACAGCCAAATGAAAATTTCAAAACTAAAAAAACTCAACGTGTCCAAAACTGAACTCTTTTTCCTTCCCAAACTCTCCCCTCTTCTTAACTGGTCCATTACTTTATAAGGCACCACCATATAGCCTATAGGTCATTGTAAAGGGCTAGAACTGAGCAAATGCACTTGGATAATGGAGCACGTGAGACTAATTGCCAATTGGACAATTCTCTATTAACATGTTTGAAGGTTGACCCTCGAGGCGCACCTTGATAGAGCACCAGCCTTGAATTCAGGAGGACCTGAGTTCAAATCTGGTCTCAGACACTTAACACTTCCTAGCTGTGTGACCCTGGGCAAGTCACTTAACCCCAGCCTCAGAAAAAAAAAAAAAAAAAAAAAAAAGTTGACCCTTCCCAACTATTCTGTGCTGGCTTGATTGGTGAAGAAGGGGAAGTGGCGTGTGTGGATGAAAAGGAGGAGGAAATTGATTCATTCTCCTGGTGGTGGAGAGAGAGGAAGATGGTGTGGAGATTGCTAAATCTAATCTCCTGACAGTGACCCCAAAAGACCAAGAATAAAGATTTTTGGTGATCCTGACTGGCTGATTTCTGGGCAGATAGGGTTCTAGCAGGTCATCACCTTTCTCCTTTCTTTCCTTCTTCCCTCCCTCCTTTTCTTCTTTTTTCCTTGTCTATCTCCCTCCTTCACTCTCTCTCTTGCTCACTCTCACTTGTCTTTCCTTCCTCCTTCCTTCCCTCTCTCACTCCCTTTCTTCTTCCTTCCTCTCTCTCTCTTTCTTTCTGTTTGTCTATCTGTCTCTCTCTGTATGGCTCTGTGTGTGTGTGTGTGTCTCTCTCTCTGCCTCTCTCCATTCCTCCCTCCTTCCTTTTCTCTTATATACCTTCCTTAATTCCTAAACTTCTCACCATTCTGGTGAAGGTCCTCACTAATTCATATCTGGATGACTGCAATAGCCCACTGGTTGGTCTCCCTGTTTCAAGTCTCTCCCCACTATAGGTTATTATCAATTCAGCTGTCAACTTGTTTTTCAACATGAAATGTAAGTCGTCTTATATTATTCCATCACTCAACTGCAGTGGATCCCTATTGCCTCCAGGAACAAAAGTAAAATCCTATTTGACTTTTAAAACTCTCTATAACTTTTTTTTTTTATTTAATAGTTTTTATTTACCAGATATATGCAGGGTAATTTTACAATCATGACAATTGCCAAACTTTTTGTTCTAATTTTTCCCTTCCTCCCCCGCCCCGCCAATGGCAGGTTGACCAATACATGTTAAATATATTAAAGTATAAATTAAATACAATATATGTATACATGTCCAAACAGTTGTTTTGCTGTACAAAAAGAATCTTACTTTGAAATACTATACAATTAGCCTGTGAAAGAAAGCCAAAATGCAGGTGGACAAAAATAGAGGGATTGGGAATTCTATGTAATGGTTCATACTCATTTCCCAGAGTTCTTTCACTGGGTGTAGCTGGTTCAGTTCATTACTGCTCTATTGGAACTGATTTGGTGCATCTCATTGTTGAAAATGGCCACATCCATCAGAATTGATCATCATATAGCATTGTTGTTGAAGTATACAACTCCTGCTCATTTCACTCAGCATCAGTTCATGTAAGTGTCTCCAGGCCTTTCTGAAATCATCCTGTTGGTCATTTCTTACAGAACAATAATATTCCATAATATTCATATATCACAATTTATTCAGCCATTCTCCAATTGATGAGCATCCATTCAGTTTCCAGTTTCTAGCCACTACAAAAAGGGCTGCCACAAACATTCTTGCACATACAGGTCCCTTTCCCTTCTTTAATATCTCTGTGGGATATAAGCCCAGTAGTAACACTGCTGGGTCAAATGGTATGCACAGTTTGATAACTTTTTGAGCATAGTTCCAAATTGCCCTCCAGAATGGCTGGATGTATTTGCAATTTCACCAAAAATGTATCAGTGTCCCTGTTTTCCCACATCTCTTCCAACACTGTGCATTATCTTTCCCTGTCATTCTAGCCAATCTGACAGGTGTGTAGTGGTATCTCAGAGCTATCTTAATTTACATTTCTCTGATTAATAATTACTTGGAGCATCTTTTCATATGGCTAGAAATTGTTTCAATTTCTTCATCTGAGAATTGTCTGTTCATATCCTTTGACCATTTATCAATTGGAAAATGGAATGATTTCTTATAAATTAGAGTCAATTCTCTATATATTTTGGAAATGAAGCCTTTATCTGAACCTTTGACTGTAAAAATGTTTTCCCAGTTATTGTTTCCCTTCTAATCTTATCTGCATTAGTTTTGTTTGTACAAAAACTTTTCAATTTGATATACTCAAAGTTTTCTACTTTGTGATCAATAATGATCTCTAGTTCTTCTTTGGACATAAATTCATTCCTCTTCCACAGGTCTGAGAGGTAAACTATCCTATGTCCCTCTAAATTATTTATAATCTCATTCTTTATACCTAGGTCATGAACCCATTTTGACCTGATTTTGGTGTATGGTGTTAAGTGTGGGTCAATGCCTAATTTCTGCCATACTAATTTCCAATTTTCCCAGCAATTTTTGTCAAAGATTGAAACTCTCTATAACTTGATCCCTTGCTACCACTTCAATTTTTTAATATTTTATACCCTTCCTTTCTCCCAGAATTTAGTATTGTATTGTTGTGTTGTATTGTGTTGTGTGGTACTGGATTGTATTATACTGTATCATAGTGTACAGTGATCACAGCGATACACTGTGATCTAGTAACACAAATCTCCTAACTATTCTTCTCACAAGATATTCCATTTCCCAATGGAGATGATGAAACTATTCCTATTCCTGGAAGGTTTTCCTCCTGGTTTCATTCAAAACTCAGTTAAAGTTCATCTATTTTACTCCTCTTTTATCTTGCTACCTTCTTTCTAAGATTTCCCTTAGCCTGGCCTGCATATAATCTTATTTGTACATAGCTATTTGCATGCTGTTTCCTCCATTAAATTGTGAACTCCTTTCCCATTCCACCCATGGCATCAATTCTGGAAGAAGTGTCAGACCCTCAGTTGTGGCATTTTGGGTGAGTGACCCTTTCCTTTTACATCAAAGATTGCTTTTGTCCCCTCAATGACAATCACCTAGTCTCCTGATGAATGGGGTCCCTGGGCTAGGGTACAAGCATCCACATAAGTCTTTTCTGGATGCTTAACTCCTAAGTTCTCTAATGGAAAGGAGCAGGAATTCTTTTGCTTTTTTATATAGCCAGCATGGCACCTGACACATTATAAGAGCTTAATAAATGCTAGTTGATTGACTGACAATAATTACATATCTTTCTCAATGGATTCACCTGTGAGTATATGATTTTGTTGTTCAGTTGTTCAGTCATGTTTCACCACCCCAGTTTGGCATTTTCTTGGCAAAGATACTGGAGTAGTTTGCCATTTCCTTTTCCAGCTCATTTTACAGGTAAGAAAATTGAAGCAAACAGGGTAAAGTGATGTAAAGTGATGTACCTAGGATCATACAGCTAACAAATATCTTAAATCAGATTTGAACTCAGGAAGATGTCGTCCAGACTACAGCTCCAGTAAATAGTGTCCTGCCCACTGCTCCATCTAGGTGCCCTGAGCATGTGATTGATAACACCCAAGATTCAAAAGCAAAAAGGCCAAAAACAAAATTTTGCTCAAACTTTCTGTCCCTGTTTAAAGATTACTGAACCAATAAATTTGAGCAAGACTTTAAGCATTTGTTTAGCTACCTCACTCATGCACCCTTGTTGACTACCGCACTTTTAGACAAGTCCTTTGTGTTATATGCTCATGCCAGCCTGGAGGGCTTGGGAGAATTTTTTTTTTTAAACCAAGAGTGATGGCTACCAGAATCCTATTACATTTGCCATTAAAGGCCTCAGTGACATTGAGACTCGTTATCCCATCCACAAATTGGAGTTCATGATTTTGAAGGGGGCTGTCACTGATAAGTTTCAAGACTGCATGTAGGAAGCTCAATTCTAAGTATGGACAGATAACAATCTGTCAAACAATATAATAACTTATATTCTGACAAGCAGTAAGTTGAATGCTGCCAGCCAGAGATGGGTAGTAGCATTAGAGAACTTATGAGTTAAGCATCCAGAAAAGACTTATGTGGATGCCTACACCCTAGCCTGGAGACCCTGTTCATCAGGAGCCTAGATGATTGCCAATGAGGGAATGAAAATAATCTTTGATGTAAAAGGAACAGGGCCACTCATCCAAAATGCCACAACCGAGGGTCTGATACTTCTTCCAGAATCTGTGCCATGAGTGGAATGCTACAACAATGGACCAATCCCCCCTGCCTTGAGTAGATTATTATCATCAGTCATTGTTCAGTCATTTTACAATCATGTTGGACCTATTTGGGGTTTTCTTGGCAACAATATTGAGTGATTTGTCATTTCCTTCTCCAACTCATTTTACAGATGAAGAAACTGAGGCAAACAGGTTTAAATGACTAGTAACAGAGAATAGATTTGAACTCTGAAAAATGCATTTTCCTGACTCTAGGCCTAGCACGCTATCCATTCTGGTACCTAGCTTCTCTTTAGATTATTAGTTACTGAAGAAACAACAAGTAACACAAGCTGAGAAAATTAATGGGATCTTCTGGATATCATGCATACATCTACAATGGGAACCCTATTATTGAAGAAGTGGTAGAAGCTGAAACTCTCCATTGGAGCACTGTACTGAACTATAAATGATCTTTTATGAGATACAAGTAGGGAATCAATCAGTAAGCTAATAAGCATTTACTAAGCACCTACTATGTGTCAGGCACTATGCCAGGATAGAAAAAAAAAGGCATAAGATACTCTTTACTCTGAGGAAGCTCACAACCTAATGGGGGAAATAGGCAAACAAATATGTACAAATAAGCTATGTACAGGATAAATAAGAAGTAATTAACGCAAGGAAAGCACTAGAATTAAGAGGGATTGGGAAAGACTCCCTGAAGGAGATGGGATTTTAGCAGACAGTTAATGCCACCTAATATTTGCTGCTTCATGACCAGAAAAGCCTTCCGTGATGAGTCTGGACACCTGAGTCAAGAGAGAAAACCATGGAGCTTATGCATAACATGTCAGCTGATTCATAATGGCAATGAATGGCTGTAAGACTGATAAGATCTTGTGCTCATAGGCTATCCTTCATTCCCAGAAGGCACTTTGGTACCATCTTCTGCATGAGCTCTTTCCTGCTCTTCCAACTACTCTCTCTTCCAAACTCTTTTATGCTTATTATATAAATTTATACTGAATGTATTTTGCATGTATATGTTGCTTCCCCCCCCCATTAGATTATAAGCTTATTTTGAGTCCAAATTGTCTCATGGTTAGTATTTATATTCTACTGCCTAACAAAAGATCTGGCACAGAGAAGGCTTTTAATACCAGTTGATTGACTGAATAAATGATCCCATATCAAATAACTGAAAGATTGGATAATCCCCCAGTCTATAAAATAATACTAAAATATAGCTAATAGCCTCCAAAGAAAATGCACTGCAAGCACCTTTTGCCTAATGGGAAATTCATCATGTTCCCTAACCACAAGGTGGACAAGTGTGTTGGAAAGTCATCCCAGCAGACAGTTAATACCACATCATATTTGCTCGGAGAACTACACATCAGCTGCAGATGTTCATTTGATAATACAGAATGTCCTAATGAAGAATGTTCCAGGTCAAAATATGATTGAAAAAGAAACTTCAAGTTGGTAACCCTTTGAGAGCTTGAAAAAGACTGACTCAGCCAGGGCAAACAATTGAATCCCGAAACTATCCTTTTTCTGACAAATAGTCTTGAAGCAACTAACATGAGGGTCTTGAAACAATGACATTCAGCTTTTGATCAGTGTATCTATGATAATTGCCTGTGTCTACTATATATGCAAATTAGTGGGTTATTTATGATATGCATATACAGGTATACATGTGTATACAATGTGATATACAATCTCTGCACTTTTTAACTGGTGGAAAGATATATCAGATTTCCCATGAGGTTTGTGAACCTCAAGGACTGGCCTGATCTAAACTTAGATGAATACAATTCCATGGGCCTGGGTGTCCTAGTACAGGGTGATTATATCACAGAGACCTCAGAGATCTCTTTGGGAAAGAGAGGGGAGGCTGGCACCTGACTTGGAAGTAAGGAATATCTGAGGTTGCAAATCACTATGCCCTAAAGTCCAAGGGACTCCAGAGTTCCTGAGACCTTAGAGTAGAAAGAAAGGTGAAAATTGGACTGCAGAGAACTGACAAGACTTTTCTGGGTATGTTCCAAGTGGAGATCTAGTACTGCTTGAAGCTACTCAATTGATCACAAATATGATAAGAATGAAGCCATATTTTTCCCTACCCATGTCAAAAGTATAAGTATTAAAATATATTTTTATAGATGATCATAAAGAATCTCCATTACTTTGCTTCTCAATTCTGCCATGATTAAATATTTTACTATTTTAATATCTTACTATTTCCTTCCTGGTCCTTTAATAAGGTACAAGCTGAAATTAGAAGACCTTTTGAAATTTCCTGAGCAGAAACTTGAGGCAGTTGAGCTAAATTACAATTGTCATCCAAAATAACCCTATATCAAATGCTTAGTCTATGTAAATCCAATGTTGGGTGTAAAATAGCTTATAATAGTAATGATGTAAGTGCATTTACTTGACTATAATGAAGAGAAGCAGCATAATAGAGGAGATAGAGAAATGGATTTGGAGTCAGAAAACTGAAATCCAATCCTCCAAAAGCTGTGTGATTCTGAAAGTCACTGCACTTGTCTGTGCTTCAGTAATCTTAATGTTAAAAGAGAAGGCTGGACTACATGGTTTTTAAGGTCCCTTCCCAATTTAATCTCTACTCCTATGAGGATTAGGCTCAGATGCTTGATGGAGCTGATTCAAAATTCTTCAAAACTTAATGGAATATTCAGCATGAACCTACAATATAAAAATACGTAGATATGAAGATGTACATAAATATATAATGTATATGTATGTTGTGTATATGTATATACATATATGTGTATACATACACAATGCACTTATTGTCTCCCCTATTAGAATATAAGTTCATCATAAATAGGGATTGTTTCATTCTTTATACTTGTGTCCTCAGCATTATGCTGTACATAAGACTCTAATAAATACTTGTTCATTGATTCAAAGCACAGTGTGTGGGATTGAGGGGGAGAAGTTGATAGGAAGTCACCATCATAAGTAGTCTCAGAATCCAATTCTAGTTACATGTTTTATTATCCTGAAACTTTTAAATTTTTAATCAGTAGACTAGAAGGGTCATATAGGTGGCAAAATAAATAAATAAAACTAGAGGGAGAAATGTCTTAAAAACAAATTACTTTTGGCATTGACCATGTGTTCCCATGATTTGACAGCTTTCTTCCTTCATGTACTTCTAACTGGGGCCCTATGTCTATTCTCTTTGCTTTCAACTCTTTGTCTCCCTTGACAGTCCCACCCTGGGTGGATTTCCAGATCCTTCTGACAAATATAGATTCAAAATCTGATTTATAAGGAGAGGGTGGAGATTTACAATAGAACAGCTGCCATCTGAGAAGCAACTGACTGATGGGCTAGCTATGACAAACACAGGGACCCTGGTAAATATCCGATTTATATGTTAACTTTCCAACTACATCTTCCCATCTGTGAATGATCAAGAACCATTAAGTTCCCATTTAGTGAACAAGTGCCTTAACCCAGTAGATTTAGGTGTCTGATTTATCAAATCTGGGTCTGATCCATAAATCAGAACCCAGCTCTCCTGGACTGATTTCTACACTGCCCTCAGTTCTCTCTTTGTCAGAGTATCTTTTACCATCTTTATTCCAAAAGAAAGAATGTTGAAACAGATTGAAAGGACTGATTGATATGTCAGAGCTAGAGATTAATGATCCTGGGCCGCTGTGTTTGTGAGCTTGCCTGTTTTTCTTCTCAAGCTTTATTCTTTCTCCATTCTGATCGAAAATTGGCCCCTCACCAAGGATTTGCATGTACCGTGTTCAATCCCATTCACCCTTAAAGCAACATCCCTGGACAAATCCTCCCCTTTCCTGTATCTTTACCCAGTAGAGAATCCCAGATCATCCTTCCAATGCTCTGGCCTCCAGAATGCATGGAGTGTTATCTCTTACTAAGCAAGGTGGTATCTCTGTATGAAAAGTAGGGAAAAAAGACGAGAGGATTTAACCAAATACTTCTTAGGGAAAACTTAATTCAGCCATAGCTCAAATGTCTATAGTATTTTAAGATTTATAATGTCCTTTCCTTGAAATATTGTCATGTGATTAGGCAATCTTATGTTCATTTCATATATAAGAAAACTGAGTCACTAAGAAGTTAAGGAATTTGACCTCAAGATTACACAGCTAGCTAGCATATGTCAGGGCTAGAATTAAAATCTAGATCTCTCCTAGGATCAGGAACAAATGATCTGAGTTTCTGACAACTCTGGAAAAGTCCAGCTTACTGTGGAAAGGTCACCTGCATCCCATAGTTGAACTAAGCAATTCTACTTTTGCCTTGGTCTTGCCCCCCACCCTTAGTGAAGGTTTGGAGGTGATAACATCCCCAGAAATTCCTGCAGCATTTTGATGATTCTCTCCATCCCAAATCATCCTTTCTACTTCTCTTTCAAGTCTTTTCAAATCATTTCTTTTTTCTGAGAGGTCTTTCTGGGATCCCCCTTATCTGAACTCCTACAATTTTTATTGTCTGTACCACCTATCTCACTGCTTAGTTTCATACTGCCTCACTTCTTGGTCTGCCCTACTTATTTACTATTTAATCACATGCTGCCTTGTGATGTCTCTGATTTCTTCCATGCTGATTTAACTCTTGCATTGTGTTTTAGCTTGTCACAATTCTTTGCAGTACCTCCCCAATTGGAGTGCAAGGTCTCTGAAGACAGGACTTATTTCTGACAATTGTTTGCAGCCTTGTCATATCACTGTCTGTATATGAATTATATTGTTCAAATGAATATCCATACACTGACCACCGCCCCTAATACTGGGATTGAGTCACTAGACATGGGGTTTTCTTAGGACAAAGATGATGAAGAAGAATGATTATTTGGATTGAAAAACAGCTGTTGGTAAGGTAGTTTGACCATAATGGGTCATGTCTGTAGTCCCCATTACCAGAAAAATCACTTGGGTTTGGGGACTCTGACTTATAGTGGACTAAAACTTACTAAAGTGTCTGTACTATCCAGAATCAGCCTGATTTTCTTCTTGTTGTTAGCTGTTTTGTTTCCCTTTGTGACCCCATTTGGGTTTTTTCTTCGCAGTTATACTGGAGAACTTTGTCATTCTCTTCTGCAGATCATTTTACAAATGAGAAACCTGTGACAAATAAGTTTAAGTGATTTGTCCAGTCACATAGCCAATAACTATACAAAACTAGATTTGAATGCAGGTTTTCCTGACTCCAGCCAGTGCTCTGTCCACTGTATCACCTAGCTATCACCTAGCGTGCCTAAGAAAAGGTAATTCAACTCAAGGCTGAAAGAGAGCTTGTTAAAAGTTCTAAGTCAATTAGCAGTAGGATTTGGCTGTGAGGAGAGAGCAAGATAGAGAGACATAATCTATTTATGTGTATCTCATTCAATATTTATTAAGCACTGACCATATACAAGACAATGTGCTATAAGTATATGTATGTCTTATATGTCCATATACATATACACACAAATATAAATGTGTACATGTGTTTAAATATACACCTATGTATGGATGTATGTATATAAACCCATACATAGCAATCTGCAGTGGGATCTGTTCATTGAATGGCTGCTGCACTTTGAGCCAAGGTGATATAGGGAATCTTAATGTATGCATAAATACATGTGCATATATTTATATCTTTATGCTTTATATCTTTTACTTTAAGTGCCAGAATGACTGATACACACATAAACATGACATAGGAGATTATGAGGCAGAATAGAGTAGGCAGCTGTTTGACTAATCTCCTTTGGAGACAATTCACATAGTCCCTTTGAGGTCACCCTCCCAACTTCCACAGGATTAGAAGGTCGAGGCCTCGTTGACAAAGATTGTTTTTCCCTTTAATGTTCTATCAGTCATCCTGAGAGTTTGGGAATTCTGGTACTATTCATGAACTCCCAAACAAGTCTGTACCATATGTAGTCTCTCCAAATATCAATTAGCCAATTGATCTAATATCAATAAATCAGTTAATATCAATAAGAATTCACCAAAAAAAAAGACATTTACTAAGAGGATATAACAAGGCTAGAGATTACAGAAATACCTCTTAAAATTCGCTATGCAATCACAGACCTGGTGATTTTTTTCATTTGATCTAATTTATTACATAAAATTATAATTTATTAAATTTCTAATTGATATTATTTATTCCATAAAGATATAATTTATAAAATAACACCAGTCTACCATAAATGTCCTCCTCTGACACTTCATCATAGTATGTGAAGGACACTGAATCATCTTAGACACACTCAAAGAAACAAGAGAATGAACTTTTTGACCACAGTGGAATTGTTTATCTAAGGTATGAAAGGATTGTACTCTTTAGAGGTGGAAGGAAGCACTTATCTCAGTAAAATGAGAGATCTTCAAAGGATATGAACAAACAGTCCTCAAAAGAATTGCAGACTATTAACAACCAAATGAAAGAATGCTCCAGATTACTCATAATAAAGAAATGGAAATGAAAAAAACTCCAAGATTTCATTTCATACCTTATAAAGTGGCACAGATGACACAAGATGGAAATAGTCAATGTTGGAGAGATTGGTACTATGCATTGTTGGTGAACAAAGGTAAACGTTTTAGAAAGCAATTTGGAATTCTACAAATAAAGTGATTAAAATATTCATATACTGTGACTCAGAGATTCTAATACTAGGTTGATAGCCAAAGAGTTCACTGATAAGAAGGGAAAAAACCTTTACTACACACTAAAATGTTTATGGCAAAACTTTTGGGTTTAGCAAAAAAAATGGAAATAAAGCAGATGTTCATTGATTTAAGAATGGCTGATTATGATTGTAATGAAATACTATTAAACTATAAGAAATGGCATTATGATGAACATGGAGAAGCATGGAAAGAGTCATACACTCATCTATAGAGTAAAGTAGGCAGAACCAAGAAAACAACATACACAATGACTATAACAATGTAAATAAAACAAAAAAAAAAAATCAAAGGTAAATATTACTAAATGACAAGCACAACTACAAAGAAAAGATCTGACAAGACACCTCCATTCCATTCCTTTGTAGTTAACAATCCATGGCTAGCGTACATTATACATATTTTCAGTCTTTTTGATGTATTGATCAGTTTTGCTGACTTATTTTTCTCTTCTTTTTTTAATAATTCATTACATGAGATGGTCTTCAGGGAATGGGAGGGAGAAAGATACTGGGAAAAACTTTGGTTATAAAGACAAAAAGTAGTAGTTATCAATAGACATTTATTTTTTAGAGTTTTTCCATATGTTATTTCATTTGATACTCACAACAACCAGTAGATAGGGCAGATGTTATCCCCCATTTGGTGGATGAGAAAATGAATGCCTAAAGCTTGTGTTTTGGCAAAGTTCCTAGTTCTTTTGCTGCTGTGAATCAAAAACTCCCCTTGTCAGAGTTGGTGAGAGCAGGCCTCAAAAAGTATAATCTAGTAATAGTGCTTTGTTAACAGCAAATCTTTGTGTAAATAGTGTCTCAAAGACTGTTCATTCCTCCTCAGTCCATCTTCCATACTACTATGATGATTTTTTAAAAACATAGCTCTGGCCATATAACATCCCATTCAAATTCTGTTGATGTTGTTCAGTTTTGTCCAGCTTTTCCTGACCCTACAAATCATAGCATACTTATATTGTTTGTGGGGTTTTCTTGGCAAAGATAATGAAGTTGTTTACCACTTCTTTCCCCAGCTCATTTTTACCAATAAGGAAACTGAGGCAAACAGGTTTAAAGTGATTTGCCTAGGACCACACAGCTAGAAAGTCTCTGAGGGCAGATTTAAACTCAAGAAGCAGGTTTTTTCTCTCCAAGTTTGATATTCTATCCTCTGAGCCTTTTAGCTGCCTCTATTCAAAACTCTAGTCTAGAGGCTCCCTATTGCCTTCATAATCAAATAAAAATTATTTTGTTTGACATATCAACTAACTGTAACATGTCTTTCTAGATTTATCACACATTGCTACCTTCAGATAGCCAAACTAGCCTTCCAGCTGTTCTTCACACATGACATTCCATTCCCTATCTTCATTTTTTTTTTTTGCAAACACTATCTCCTATGCCAAGAACATCATCCCTCCTAATTGCTACTTCTTAGAATTCCTAGTTTCCTTAAAAATCAGGTCAAATGTCACCTCCTACATGATGTGAGGGATGAATCCTGGGGTTCAGGATGAATCCTGATCCAGGGATGTGCTGGAGTTAGCTCAAGATCTGCTTGTTAAAATTTCAGCATAGCACTTCAACCATGGAAGTCAGCAAATATTATATATCAAAGTTTGATTTATTGTCTGGTTGATTGTCTTATGATTTAGCAAAGTCATGAATAAAATGTTAATGATGCAGATACAATTTAAAAGTGTGTTTCCCATAAAAGCCCCCTCTCCCAGAGCTGGTTGTTAAACATTTACTATCACATAACTGTTCCTATTTCAGCTGATAGTGCGACCTACCCTCCAAAATACTTTGTATTTGTTTTTTGCATATGCTTATGTTCCTGTTGTTTCTGCTACAACAGAATATATCATTATGAAGGCAGGGATTAGTTCATTTTTGTCTTTGTAGTGCCTGTCCTGTAGGTGCTTATTGGTTGATTAAATGAGAATCTCTGATTTCATCATACTGTGAACTCCTTGAGGGCAGCACAGTACCTGACATAATAAATGAATGTTGAATTAACTTGCAGACTCCTCACTGTCCAAAAAGTTACACATCATGCCCCATGTACCCATCTATCTCAGCCATCCACTCAGGTTCCCCTAGACATGATGAGTAGACAGAATCTTCATTAAAAACACAGTATCAAGATCCTTCTTCTCTCATTCCTTCATTCTCTGTACTAAAGAAAGGAGCTTGAAATATAAGGCAATGGAAGTAATGTTGGTTTGGAATTCAGAATACTTGAATTAAAGTTCTAGCTGCCTTGTGACACTCCAAAAGTGTCACACAGCTTTCAATCTCAATTTTCCTGTCTATATATTGGAGATAAAAAGATTTGTATTACTTGGATCAAAGGGTTATTATGAGGAAAGCATTTTCTAAACCTTGAGGAATTAAAGAAATGTGCAGCAATCTTATTAGTTTGCCCGCCCTGGTCTACTCTGATTCACCCTGTTTTCTACAACTATCTTCTTCTTTAGAAAAATAATTCTTCACATATTAAGCCAAGTTTGATTAACATTTGTTAACATTTAGTTTGGGTAACATTAGTTAACATCTCTTTTTGCCAAGACCATGGAAGTTGTTCTGGGAGGGCATCTCACAATAATCTTCCAGTAAAAAAATCTCTTTCCTTTGTCCTTCACCAAAAGGATGATTCCTGGCACCCTGTTCCAAATGACTCCTATGCTGACTGTTCAGACAAATCTTACCAACACCTAAAAACTTTGAGTATTGGGCCAGCAACAGACTGTGATCAAAGACTTCTGACCAAGCCAGAAGCTAATCACCTAGAAGGCTAGCCACCAGAAAACAATTTATTTTTGGTCATTGACACTCACACAACTTCCTCCTAAGACCTGGCATAACAGATTTTTCTAATATAGACATGCACATGGGAGGCACAGCTGAGGAAATAGATCTTATAAATGGATGACCCCAATCCTTTGACTTGTAGGGAGAGGAGTTGCTAAAACAACTGTAACAGGAAATGAGGAATAAGGAGTCAGCTTAGCTTGTCTTTATCCCACCATTCATTGTTTCAACTTTGGTGGTTAAGCATTAATGATAGTAACATATTTATGCAGCACTTCAACCCTACAACATGATTTACATACTTTATCTCCTTGCATGAACCCTGGGAGTTAAGGGGTACAATTGATATTATTGCCATTTGACAGATAAGAAAACACAGCATCAGAAAGATTAAATGACTTCCCTGTGGTTACTTACCTAATAAGAACCATCTTCTGAGCCAAAGTTAAATTTTCTTTCTACTGTACCACCAGGCCCATCAATTAGGATGCCGCCTGAATATTCCAAGTCCCTCCCTGAGCTTCAGATCTCAGATTTACAGGTGGTTGAAACTTGCTTTTAAATATTCCCACCTGGCTCTACTGCTAGTTGTCGCCTGTAACATTTATTTATAATATTGCAAAATTGGCCAGTGGTTAAGATATATAAACCTGAAGGGGGACTATACATTTTCAATACATTAAGGTATATTTAAAACATGCTGTGTCCTATTGGGAGTTCTAAAATACACATTACTGTACAGGCAGAAGGAAAGGAGTGGGGTAATTGGCTAATGAGAATTCTGAACAGTGACTTGAAATATGGCAGAACTGGCCTTTGAGAACTGTGCTCACACCTATTAATGAACTTGATCCATAGCTTTAAAACACAGCACAGAGTTTCTAACATAAGCCCGAGATGCTGTGCAGCATGAATTCTGTGGCGTTAATTCACACCTAGTTATGTTGACTGGCACCAGACTTCAACACTGGTCAGAAGAAGGCTGTTTTGAAGCCTTAGAATAATTACAAAGGTTCAATTTGGACCATGGCAGGTGCCAGGTGCTAATGCAAAAGGATGTTTTTTAACTCAGTCTCTGGGCATATTTCTGTTGGGCTGGATATCTTTATATAAGTTTGCATATGTATAATGACACAATCATTTATCTGACTATATATGAGTTTTGTTTTATTTGTTTGTTTGTTTTCTGGCAGACTGAGACCTGGTAGATGGTAGAATGGCTTCCATGAGCCAGTGAACCTTGGAAATATGATGAAAAGGAATCTTATAATCTTACAACATTCTCCCAGTGGTGACAAGTAGAGTCTGTGGTGAGGATTTAGATGAAGAATCATTCAATTTTAGCCCTGTAAGGACTAGAACCTTTGACAACAATGAGCCAATAACAGCAGTGTGATATAGGATAGGGCTTCTTAAACTTTTTCTATTCATGACCCCTTTTCATCTGACAAATTTTTAAATTACCCTGTCTCATATTTAAGCTGAAGTGTTTCTGGAAGTGCATGCACAGTTCAAAATGTGCATATTGTATGTTCAAAACCAAGGCTTCAGTGAAGTGGTGTGATACAACATGGACAAGTGCTGCCAGATATATCTTGTGTTTGATTTTGAATTACTTTTTGGTCATTGTGTTTAGAAACCTTTTACTGTTGCTAAATTTTTCACAACCTTCATGTTCAGTTACATAACCCATATGAGGTCACAACAGTTTAAGAAACTTTGGTGTAAGACATAACTAGATTTGGATCCTGGCTCAGTCACTTTCTATATGAGGGACAGTGAATAAGTCATAATCTTCATCTCCTAATCTGAAAATACTTTCAGTGTCTTTCATGGTAGTTGAGATAACCAAAAGACATAATAATGAGAAAAGCTTTTGATACCATGTTATTTTGTATAAATATTTACATCAGATAAATATTAGTTTTATTATAAGTTGTACCCAACTTTGCACAAGGGAACAACTTCCCTTAACTTGATGGCAGTAAACCTGCTCTGGAAGTATAGAAGACATCTTTCCTGATGAGCCACAGTTGCTCCAAAGTTAGCAATGTCAAAACAAATGTTGGATTATGGAAATGATTAGGAGGCATTATCAGGTCACTAGAGGAGGCAGGAAACATGATGATAAGGAAAAGAATAACATGGGAACAGTCAAAAGAAAGAAAGATCAAGTACTCAGAGTTACCTTGTCAATTCAAAATTATGATTGAAGCCAGACTGTCAACCCAAAGTGAAGAAAGTAGAAAACTGGGAAAATCAGAGTTGGGAAGAATAAAACAAACAGAATCCAAGAACGATAAAGAAGTCATCTCAACCAATGTCCTGTCCAATTTATGCATCATCCCCACCCTATTAAAAGTATTCAGGCTCTTCTTGAACAGCTCCAGTGACTATGATATCATAAACAAATTAGAGAAATAAGAAAGGAATTATCTTTCAGATCTATGAATAACAAAAGAACTCATGAACAAACAAGAGACATAGAAGATCACAAAAGATAAAATGGATACTCTGTATTACCTAAAATTAAGAAGGTTTTGTACAAACAAAATAAATGCAGCTAAAACTGGAAGAGAAACTGAGAGGTACTGAGAGGAAGAGACAACTGCAGCATTTCACTGATGGGGTCTAATTTTTTAGATATATAAAAAGCTGATTTAAAATGATAAGAATAAATGTCGTTCCTCAATTAACAAAGGATCAAAGGTTATAAATAAGCAGTTTTCAAAGTAAGAAATCCAAAGTTTTAAATAGGCAAGTGAAAAAATGCTCCAAATCATTAAAATTAAAGTAACTCTGAGTTCCCATTTCATACTAATCAGATTGGCAAAGCTGGCAATAAATGAAAAATGACAAATGTTGAAAAAGATAAGAAAAAATCCCATTGAAGTAACAAATTGGGAAAATATTTTTAAAAACAAAGGTTCTGACAAAGGTCTCATTTCCAAAATATATAGAGAACTGACCCAAATTTATAAGAAACCGAACCATTCTCCAATTGATAAATGGTCAAAGGATATGAACAGACAATTCTCAGAGGAAGAAATTGAAACTATATCCACTCACATGAAAGAGTGTTCCAAATCACTACTGATCAGAGAAATGCAAATTAAGACCACTCTGAGATACCACTACACACCTGTCAGATTGGCTAAGATGACAGGAACAAATAATGACAAATGTTGGAGGGGATGTGGGAAAACTGGGACACTAATACATTGCTGGTGGAGTTGTGAAAGAATCCAGCCATTCTGGAGAGCAATCTGGAATTATGCCCAAAAAGTTATCAAACTGTGCATACCCTTTGACCCAGCAGCGCTACTACTGGGATTATATCCCAAAGAAATACTAAAGAGCGGAAAGAGACATATATGTGCCAAAATGTTTGTGGCAGCTCTTTTTGTTGTAGCTAGAAACTGGAGGATGAATGGATGTCCATCAGTTGGAGAATGGTTGGGTAAATTGTGGTATATGAAGGTTATGGAATATTATTGCTCGGTAAGAAATGACCAGCAGGAGGAATATAGAGAGGCCTGGAGAGACTTAAATCAACTGATGCTGAGTGAAATGAGCAGAACCAGAAGATCACTGTACACTTCAACAACAATACTGTATGAGGATGTATTCTGATGGAAGTGGAAATCTTCAACATAAAGAAGATCCAACTCACTTCCAGTTGATCAATGATGGACAGAGGTAGCTGCACCCAGAGAAGAAACACTGGGAGGGGAATGAAAATTGTTAGCACTAATATCTGTCTGCCCAGGTTGCATGTACCTTCGGATTCTAATGTTTATTGTGCAACAAGAAAGTGATATTCGCACACATGTATTGTACCTAGACTATATTGTAACACATGTAAAATGTATGGTATTGCCTGTCGTCGGGGGGAGGGAATAGAGGGAGGGGGGGTAAATTGGAAAAATGAATACAAGGGATAATATTATAAAATATATATATATATATATATATATAATAAAAAAAAAAAAAAAAAAAAAAAAAATCCCATTAATGTACTATTACTGGAGTTGTAAATTGATAAAACTGTTCTGGTAATGTTTTTGTAACTATGGCCCCCCAAATCACTAACCTATGCAATACAATTTGATTCACTGCTATCACTACTCGACTCAAACACCACCACTCCCACAAAAATGATCAAAGAAAGAAGAAAAGAACCTATATGCACAAAAAATATTTCCAGCAACTCTTTTTTAGTAGCAAAGAACAAGAAACTAAGGGATTACCCATCAATTGGGGAATGGCTGAATAAATTATGGCATTCAAATGTAATGGAATATTACTGTGCCATAAGAAATGATGATAGGGATGATTTCAGTGAAACCTGGTGTTAGAAGTAATGTCTTACTTAAGCCAATCCCCTGGTAATTTAAGTTTCATACTGTAACAAAATGAGATACTCCTAGGTCATTCAACAGTTCACAAAAGGAGATTTACTTAGCTTTAACAACAGAAGAATATTCAACAAGGGCAGGCACTGCGGACTGCTTAAGTTGGTTTAGCTAGCAAAGCTCTGTTGCTTAAATTTCTGATTGTGATCCACCATCTAAGCATTAGAGAGCATGTGGAATTCCTTATAACTTTTTTTTTTTTTTTTTAGGTGACAAGGAAATTATGTCAATAGCCTGAGCCTCTAATTCCTGAGTCAAGCAAGTCATGAGCATAGTATTGATACTTTTAAAGGGAAAACTACCCTAATTTGCATAGGGACAGAATTAATATATTCCTCCTACCACATTCCATGCTTTGAGCTTCAAAATCATGTAAGGAACCTCCCCTTACTTAAATTATTTTGAGGCTGTTATTGATTAACTCTGATCTGTTGTTCAAAAATCCTGATATATTTAGCACCAAGGGAGAAAAAAAGTAACACCCAAACAGAAATATAGCAAAAACGAGAATAAAATAAATATTGTAACAGCTCCCTGAGGAGTAATAGAACCTAGAAAAGTCCCCAAAAAGACTGAGCTTTGGGTTTAAATGGATAATGTGAAATCTTTACAATTCACATTGGACCTCTCAATGAAAAAAAAAAAAAAAGACCATAAGTGGGGACAAAATTCCTGCATAAACACAAATGCTCACTATAAATACCACTACATATTTAATGTCTCCTGGTTCACTAGCCAGAATCTCTTTCTCTCTTAGAACCATGGGGTGGTGAGAAAAGGAAAAAAATTAAATTTTTTTCCATGAGAAGTTCTGAAAGACTGCCCCCTCCTCTTCTAGGGAGGCTGGTTAGTTATTTTAATCTTACCTTGTTGCCAAAAAAAGCAAACCCTCTCCCAACAGCACCATTTTCTTCTCCCAGCAAAGCCACTCTTTGAGCCTTCATTCTCTCACAAAGAAAGATTATACAACCAGCATTGTTGGGAAGCCAATTGCTTGTCTATTACAGCAATGTGACACTGCACATTGTCCACTCTTCTGTTATCCTCCTATCCCTACTTCTGGGAGTCATTTCACTGTCCATTACACTGAGCCCCAAAACTCTGTCCTCTACCTATTGTCATTTGCTGTCATTAGAGTTCATGTCTCTGCAGATTGCCCATTCTGCCAAGGTTAACTTTTATCTCATGTTCTATTATTAATATAGCAAGCCTGATTCTTACCCTATAGAGAGGGTTGCTATCATGTACTCAGCAAGAGTCCTGTGCATGCTATTGCTTCTAGAGACTGACTCTGCCTCCTATGTGGGGGCAGGATGCTGCAGGCCACAGTGTTACTGACCCTTGTTTGTCCACCAGAACTGATGAAGTCAGTAATACAGATGGCTCTGAGAATTCCCAAAGACTATAGTAGGTCATACCAAAAATGTGGATTTCCATCAGTGGGAAAAATCTTTGAGATAGTGGATTCCTCCTGCTGCAATTCTTATTTCGAGACTTAGGAGCTCCTGATATTTCAAACTCACAAGGCTGCCACCAAGGCTGGGAATAATTAGGCTTCAATGACCCTCCTATCCATGTTGGGAAGAACACCTATAGTCTACCCTCTGCTGGAAATCCTCACTGAAAGCCCCAGAGAGAAATTACAGTTCACAATTCAGGAGTGAGATTGGAAACTTTTTAAACTGATGCAGCACCCCTGCCTTCCTCAGCTAATTAAATTGAGTGCAGTTGGCACATTTGTCTATATCCCCAATTCCAGGATTGACTCTGGGCTCCTGGGGAGAATTAAGTATTGTCCTTTCAAGTGCTTCCCCCATTGGCTTGTATAAAAGAATCACAACAAGTCCATTTAGCAAAATTCCAGTTGGCCTCTCAAATGCCAAAATAAAACAAACAAAATTCAAATTGTTCCTTCAGCATAGTTATTACATACTACTAAAATTTCTGAGATCTTTGGTTGGCATTCTCTGACTGTTGGGATCCTGAATGCCATCTTTAATAAATGGCTTTTTCCATATATACATATATAGGATTTAAGATTGCTTGTTTAGTTGTATTGTCATTTAAAAAAGAAAAGGCATTCAAAATCATATAGTTCTTTTCTCTTTTGTGCATATATATGAGAAATATATAGATGAGTAAACTGGAGGTTAGGGTGGGAAAGGTACTTTTAAAAGGTAGAGAGAATAAGATTAGTATAGGGAAGATAAGGGGGAATTTTACAGAGGTGGATAAAATAAGGAATAAGAGTATAAAGAGAAAAGATAAGGTAATAGGAATAGGGTAAAAAAAGGCTATGGAAAAAATGCATAAAAATACGATGGAGAGAAATTCACAAATAGTATTTAGAATTTTGTCAAATCTATAAGAATACAAGTCATTATCCATCTGATAAATGGTCAAAGGATATGATTTTTAAATGAAGAAATCAAAACAATTTATAGGCCTATTAGAGGCAGCTAGGTGACAAAGTAGATAGAGCACCAGCCCTTAAGTCAGGAAGACATGAGGTCAAATCTATGTGACCCTGGGCATGTCACTTGACCCCAATTGCCTCAGCAAAAAAAAATGCTATACATCATTATTAATTAGAGAAATGCAGATTTAAAAAAAACCTTGAAATTTTATTTTATACCTATAATTGCCTAAAATGATAGAAGGAGAAAATGACAAATGTGGGGGACACTAATTCATTGTTTGTAGAATTGTAAAATGATACAACCATTTTGGAGAGCATGATGGAAATATTCCCAAAGAGTTATTAAGTTACCTATGCCCTTTGATCCAGCAATACCACAGATGTAAGTTCATTGGAACTATATAGGGGCCATTTTTCAGGAAGTCTCTCTCAGGCACTTGGGTTATGATTATGATTATCATTAAAAAGGAATGCATTTAGTCCCAGCCAGAACAGAGGATTACACTGTCTTCAGATTTATTCTTTCCTAGTGAGAAGGAAATTCCTTTTATTCCCTTTTCCCCCAGTTTAATCCCTCCAGGCTGCTTTGAAGGTAAACTGAGTTTAAGAGAATTTCTTTAGGAGAACTTGAAGGAGACTTAAATTACCAAACTGTAAGGCCCAAGGTAATGAGCCTAGATTTTTTTTTTACTATTATTATCCTTATAATAGATTCTTAAAGACACAGAAAACACCCATATAGTCTCTTCTGATTTAATGATTACAGGCAATTCATTCTCTAATCTTCTAAAAGTGAGAGGAGTCTAGAAGTAAACCACCACCATCCATTCCTGGAAATATCACCAAAAGCATCTACAAAAGCATTAAGGCCAATCTATGTCTGCCCTTCTCAGCACTGTCCATTTCACACTTTAAAGATCTCACTAAAATTTAATCCTGTACAATATACCAATTGTTCTGATCTAGCCTGGACTTGACTTGCCAATCCTCTGATAGTTTAAATTTCAAATTGGAATAAAATGGGACACTCCTCTATCATAGAGTAGTTTGCAGAAGATTTACTTAGTCATAGCAGAAGAAGGATTTTCAACAAGATAGGTATTAGGGAAAATGGTGGAGAGGAAATATGATTTTATCTGAGCTCTCCCAGAATCCCTCAAATTAACAGCAAATCAAGCCTCTGAATTGGTTTTAGAGTGACAGAACTCACAAAAATTTGGAGTTTAACAAATATCCAGCAGAAGATATTTTGGAAGAACTTCAGAAAAATCTTGTTTCAATTGGGCATGTAAGGAGTGGAACAAGCAAGGACAGTACAAACATCCAGGGTGGTATGGGCTCTGGGAATCTACCAGGAGGAATCTACAACAGTATTGGCTACTCTGTCCTAGTTGCAAGCCAATAGGTCAGCAGATTAGCTGTAAAACACCCAGCGTAAATACAAAAGGCAAATAGTATTCCCCAAAGCCACAAAATATTGCAGGATCTGATCATGTCCACTTGGTACCAGGAATAAGTCAGCACCCACCTATCTCATTCTGAAGAGGAAGCTTGGATATTCTCCCCTTTGTCCTAAAAGTAGGTCTCAACTTTTTTAAAATGAGCAAAAAAGCAAAAAGAACTCTGACCACAGATACTTTTTATGAAGAAAGAGAAGAACAGATTTCAAACCCTGAGGACACTCCTTGAAAAACAGAATGGAAAAAATCCATTGAACAAAACAACTCATTTAAAAATTTAATTTTTAAATTAATTTAAATTTAAATTTTAAATTTTAATTGCTAAAATTAAGGCTTGAGGCAGCTAAGTGGTATAGTGGATAGAGTGCCAGCCCTGAAGTAAGGAGGACCTGAGTTCAAATCTGGTCTCAGACTCTTAATACTTCCAAGCTGTATGACCCTGAGCAAGTCACTTAACCCCAATTGCCTCAGCAAAACAAAATTCAATTTGGCCAAATACAAAAGGAGCTAACTGAAGAAAATAATTCATTAAAAATTAGAATTGAATAAATAGAAATGAATGACTCAATGAGACACCAAAAATCAGTCAAACAAAATTTTTTAAAGGGGAAAATAAAAGAAAATGTAAAATATGTGATTGGAAAAATAGCTGATCTGGCAAATAGATCATTGTACATGGTAACAACACATATGTGTGATTTTATCTTAGGTGATTTAGGGATGGGCAGCAAATCCCATTACATTTACAATAATAATAATATAATAAAAACAAACAACCTTGAAATATAAAATCTCTAATCAATGCAATGATGAGCTATGATTACAAGGAACCAGTGATGAAGCAAAGTACCCCTTTCCTAGAGATAATGGACAGGATATAGAAAGATACATATATTTTTTTGGACATGATCAAAGCGGAATTCATTTTGTGACTATAAATATATATATTTGTTTTAAAGGTTTTGGGTTTTGTTTGTTGGTTTGTTTGTGTTTTTGTTTTTTTTTTCAATAAATGTGAGAAGTAAAAAAAAAAACAAAAACAAACAAAAACAAAAAAACAGTTGATGACCAGTTTCAAACAACTCATATTAGTATTGGGTGCCTTTTTTTTAGCCAAGTAGATCAAGTATATGTTGATTCAAGCAATTTAAGGGACCCTTTCTCTTCTTTATCTTTGTGATTGTTTTAATTATAGAGCATTTTGAGGTCTTTTTATTTGTTCATTTATCATTTTTAAGCATCACTCAATTTTGTGAGGCAGAATGGTACAGTAGTTAGAGTACTGGACTTGAAATTAGGAAATTAAGAAGATACAGATATAATTCCCATCTAATACATTTATTGTCTGTATAACACAAGTCATTTCATTTAAACCTCTCTAGACCTCAGTTAAACTCACTGATTTCTGAGATCCCTTCCATATCTCAGTTTCTAATCAGTTCCAAGTTGGCCTGCAGCTACAGAGAGTCTTCATGCCTGTAGAGGTAGTCATGATCTCCATCAGACTAAATCATCCCCATTGTCCCATATCTTTCCTCCTTTACATAACTAAGCTCCTTGAGAAGGTATCTGCAATAAATACTTTCATTTCCTTTCTTCTCACTCTATTCTTTACAATCTGACTTCTAAATTCATTATTTGATTGAAACTTCTCTCTCTAAAATTTTTATCTCTTAATTATCAAATCCATTTTTTTCTAAATTCTTATATTATCCAACTTCTCTGAAACTTTTGATAATCCTCTTCAGTTTGCTACTCTCCTCTCTCAAAGTTTTCATGACAGTGTTTTCTCTTCCTACTTCTCAAACTTGGCCTTTTTCTCTTTTCCTCTCTATTGTATTTCATTTGATGATCTTATCAGATACCAGGGATATCTTTATGCTGATAACTGTCAAATCTATAAAACCTGTCCCAACCTCTATGGTGACTTTCAGTCACATATTTTCAACTGTTTATTGGAGATCTTGAACTAGACTGTCCTTATAGACATTTGAAACTTAACATGTTCAAAATTGAACTTGTTACTTTTCTTCCAAAATTCTCTCCTCTTCCTAACTTCCCTATTACTAACATTGTCCTAATCACAACTTAGTTGTCATCCTTGACTCATTCCCTCTTGTTTCCCCATATCCAATCTCTTGACAAGACCTGTCAGTTTACCTTCAGCACCTCTCACATATGACCTCTTCTCTCCTTTGACATTATTCTGGTGCAGGCCCTCATTACTCAAGGCCTGAACTATTACAATAGCCTGCAGATGCATCTGCCTGCCTCCCTCAGGTCTTGACCTACTCTAATCCTTCCTCCACTGAACTGTCAAAGTGCTATTTCTGAAGCCTGACCATGCCATACTCTCACTCACTAAGCTCCACTCATTATCTATCATCTCCAGGATCAAACAGGACTATGTTTTGCCTTTCTTTGTATCTCTACTGTTCTACATATCTGCTACATAGTAGTTGTCTATTGACCAACTGACATCTGAACTGGAAACATAGTATAAAAGTTTTAATTTTATGCAGTGTCATTTTCTTGTTTATCCTTCTAATTTAGTGTTGGAAATTATGTGAAGGGTTTGAATACACAGAGACAGCTTATTCACAAGTGACTCCCACATCAATATCAGTTGGTTCTCATCCGTTTATGATGCACTAATCCAATTTATCTTGGTTATATCTAGCAACTTCTGACTCTTCTTGAAAAAGTATCTATACCAGGAATGGGATATACCTGTAATCTCTGATGCCAGAGAAGCTAAGAGTGGAGGCCTTCTTGAACACAGGGGATCACAGTTGGAGAGGCTTATGTCAAATAATTGTCTGCACTAACTTTGGCATTGATGTGTAGTGTCTCTGGAAGTTGTAAGGGATCATGAGGTCACTTAAGGAGGAATGAACTGGCCCTGTTCAAAAACAGAGTCCATTAAAGTCCCATGGAAATCAGAATAGGACCTAGTCCCTCTCCTAATTTGGGTAAAATGAGGAAAGTCAGTCTTAAAATAATAATTGCAATTTTTAAAATAAAAATTAATGATATGTGAGAAGTCGAAAAGCTTTAGCCTAAGTCCTGAGCCACTGGTTTCATCATATTTTTCGACAATTTTGACATGAACTTTACTTTGTATTAAAATTCAAGTTTTAGTGTTCTTCCACTTGGTTTGGAGATTCTTGGCAAATTTTTCTTAAAATTTTGTTTCCTTTTCATTCTTTAAAATAGTAGTTCTCAAAATGTGGTCCAGTGAATCCTTTCAGAGACTCTACAAATTCTAAAATTAATTTTTATTTCTAATGTGATAAATATCTATAAGTAAACCACATTTTAAAAAAAAGCTTTTTGGATAGATCCTCAATAATTGTAATAGTGTGAAGATACTGAGAACAAAAGTTTGAGAACCACTACTCTAAAATAGATGTTGGTTCCTAAATGACAAATATCTTCATAGGAATATTTTTGTATATGCTCATCCTAGACACTGAAAGACAAATTGAACTTTTCCATGAAATGATGTCCCTTACTAATCTGGAGCACATGATAAAATAATTTCCATCATGTCCTTTGTCTTTCAAGGAGAATTTGAAGGCCTCTATTCTTTTGGTTTCAATTGTAGTAGAAATCTCTAAATTGATATAGTTTAGTTCCTCCCAATTGTATGTCACCTCATTGATCCACAAACCAATTATAATACCAAGGGCATTAGATTTTTGACTACTTATCATTAAATTAGATAACTTCTCAGAACTATGTGATCTTCATACTCTCTGATTCTTTCCCACCACTGGGGAAGGAAACTGCTGATGACTGAGAATTAATTTGCCTTGTCTCTGAGATTAGCTTTTTATCCATTATATCATACAGCATCTCCACCAATGATGCTTTATAGTTTCCAATAATGTAATACCATTACCTCTGAAAAGTCAAACTTAGGACCACTAAAAGAGAGCTATAGTGAGCATAGAAGGGATGAAGCATATTGTCAATCATAACTTGTGCTCATCTAAGAAGTATATGATCATAAAAAGAAGTTAAATAGCAGTTAGGTGGTACAGTAGATAGATCATCAGGCCTGGAGCTCATGTCTACCTTTTTGTGATCTCAGAACATAGCATACCACATCCTTCTAACCTCTGCTATCTCTCAAAGTCTGTCCAAGTTCATATTTATTGTTTCCAAAACACTATCTATCTATCTTATTCTCTGCCATTACCTTTTTCTTTTGTCTTCAATCTTTCCCAATGTTAGGGTATTTTCCAGTAAGTCCTGTATTCTCATTAGGTAGTCAAAGTATTTGAGTTTCAGCTTCAGTATTTGACCTTACAATGAATAGTCTAAATTAAATTCTTTAAGGATTGACAGATTTGATCTCCTTGTTGTCCAATGGACTTTCAAAAATCTTCTTAGACTTTTGAATTAGAAATTGAAATTTAGAATTAGAAATAGAAGTGTTAATTCTGTGGCACTCAGCTTCCCTCATAACCCAACTCTCACAGCCATACATTGCTAATAGGAAAAACTGTATAGATTTTTTGTCAGCAACGTGATGTCTCTGCTTTTTAGTATGCTATGCAGATCTGAGTTCAAATACATTCTTGGATACTTTCTAGCTATATGACCCTGTGCAAATCACTCTGTTTGCCTCAGTTTCTTTATCTGTGAAAATGAGACAATAATAGCACCTACCTCCTATTCTGAGGAGAAAATGCAATAATAATTGTAAATCTCTTAATATAGTATCTGGCCCATAATAAGCACATGAAGAGAGCACTTGTATTCACAAGAAATTAAAAGACCAAGAAAAAGGCATCCAGCACAAAGTTTCTCTGAAAGACTTAAGAGAGAGCATGGGCAAGAGCTGCACAGGATAAGGAGGAGGGTATGTGTGAAGATCGCCACCACTGGGGGTAGATACTACCTTGTCTACCTCACCAAGATCATAAATTAATTGAGGCACTAGCTCTAGAGAGGCTTTCATCCACCTTTTTGGCTGCCTACTCCCATTGAATTATTTAGATTGAACTTGCAAAACTCTGAAGTTCTTAGGGTTTTTTCACTTAACCTGATCTTTATTCACACTTCCTTTATCCTGTATTAGTACAAGATGATTTGTTGAAACCAAGTAGGACTTTATTACATTTCATCTTTTTATTTCATTTTAGGTTGCCAGGATTATAGTGAATACTATAATAATACTGATACTTGAGTCAGGAAGGGCCTGAGTTCAATTCCAGCCTTTGATATTTACCAGCTGTGTGACTTTGGGAAAATCACTTCAACTTTCTGTTTCAGTTTACTCATGTCTAAAAATGGAGATTTTAGCACCTATGTCTTAGGCATCTCAAATGAGATAATATTTGAGACAAGGTTTTGCAAGCCTTAAAGCACTAGCTATTATTGTTAAGTGTGGCTCTTTGTTCTGATTTAATTGTGTAATCGTCCAGTCCCATTTTTATTCTTTTCTGTAAGTACTTTGTGAAAGATTTTTTTTTTTTTTTTTTGGTCAAATGCTTTTTCAGAAATCCAGGTCTATTACATCTATAATATTCCCCTGGGCTAAGAATTGCCCAACCCTATCCAAAACAGAAGTTAGGTTAATCTAGCATAATTTATCTTTATTCATAGGGTCTTGAGCTAGAAGAGATCTTAGAGATTATCATGTCCAACCCCCTCATTTTCCAGATAAGGAAACATATACAGAGAATTTAAATGATCTGGCCAAAATCACACAGTTAGTAGGTAGTACAGCAAAGCATAGGACTCTGCTGCTCTAATTCTAAATCCATTGCAACATATTTCACTTGAACTCATATGGCTTAGAAGATCTCATCATTTCTGGAGTATTCTTGTACCAGATATTTAATAATGTGTTTTTAGAATTCTGTCTAGAGTCAAAAATAAGTTTAATGGTCTAGAGTTTTATATGCCCACCTCTTTTTTTTTTTCTCGTTTGAAAATCAGGGTTTCATTTTCTTGTCTCTAGTCCTAAAACATCTTTTCTATTCTCTTATTGTTATTCAGGTGGGTCTGACTTTTTCTGACAACACTCGGGGTTTCCTTGGCAAAGATATTGGAGTGATTTGCCATTTCCTTCTCCAGCTCATTTTATAGATGAGGAACCAAGGCAAATAGAATCAAATTATTTGCCCAGGGTCACACAGCCATTAAGTATCTGAGATTGGATTGAACTCAGGTCTTCCTGACTCCAGACCTGGCACTAGTCACTGTGCCATGTTGTTGCTATGGCTACATGGAGGGGATGAAGGGAAGAAGAGAGAAGGGGAAAGAAGTAGGAGGGAAGAGAAAGAGGGAAAGGGGAAAGGGAGAGGAGGGGAGAGAAGAGAAAAGAGGAAGAAGAAGAGGGAAGAGGAGAGGAGAAAAGGAAAAGGGAGAGAAGGGGAGAAGAGGAATGGAGAGAAAGAAGGGGAGGAGAGGAGAAAGAAATGTAGTATTGAAAATTTTCAAGGGGACATATGTATGTATGATTCCATCCTTACAAGAGTCCTGTGATGTAGATGCTATTATTATCCCCAGTTTACAGAAGAGGAAACAAAGGCTGAGAGGTTAAAGGATATTCCCAGATCACAGGGTTAGAAATGCCTGAAATAAAATTGTCTTACTTCAGGCTCTCATTACCTCACCTAGGTAACTGAAATAGCATCCTAATCAATCTCCTGCCTCAAGTCTCTCCATTTTCTAGTTCATCCTTCGCAAAGCAATCAAAGCAATTTTTGTTCAGTGTAGTTCTGAGCATACCATTTCTCTGTTGAATGGTTCCATATTTCTTCTAGGTTAAAATATAAACTCCTCTTTTTGGCATCAAACTCTCTACAATCTATCTCCTCTTTTTCTCTGGTTCAATAAAATTGGCCTGCTTATTGTTCATCAAATACAACATTTTGTAATCCTTCTCCTTGCACTTGTCCATTACCATCATCCTAGTCACTCCAAGCAACAGCCTTTAAAAAATTCTTTTTTTTCCCTTTTTTTTGTCATTTCTAGCCTTTGTTGCAAGCATGGGCACATTCTAGATTTTAGTGTTCTTGGTATTATTCTCTTATTTCCATTTCACTATTTTGTATTTATCCTTAGTTGTCTGCCTTTGCTTCCATCTTCTCTATGTGACTTTTAAAAATTTGAATGTGATGATGTGTTTCTTGTCCATTCTCACCAGTCTCTTTTTTCCTTATCATAATTGTTTGTGTGAATCAAAATTATATTCTTTAGAGCATCCCATCCTCCTTAAGCCAATTTCCCCTGTAAAAATGTAAACCATAGAAGCCTACCCCTCCTTTATATGTTCTCTTTAAAAGCCACTCTCCAAGTCTGTGGTCCATATCAGATTATACCTCAATTCCACAGCTTTAATTATAAACTTGGAGGTGTTATAGCTACTTCCTCCCAAGGTTCCCATCATTTCTATTTCTCTGTTGGAATCTGGTCTAAAATAGGAGTTCAAGGGAGGGGAGACAGAACTAAAATGGCAAAGAAAAACAGGGACTTATCTGAACTATCCCAAAGTCTACTCCAAACAACTTTAAGTAATGTCTCAAAATGACAGTTTACATAAAAGAGGTGTGAAAGCTTTTACAATGGAGAGAAAGATTAGGGAGGTGGTAGGCATGGGGTGAGAGTGCTTTTCTCATTGGAATTGATTCAGAGAAAGAATAACATACACACTCAGGTATAGAAATTTATCTTAACCATAGAAAAGTAGGAAGGAGATAAAAGAAGGGGGCAGGACTGATAGAAAGGAGGGTGAATTGGGGGAAAGCAGCCATCATAAACAAAACATTTTTGAGAATGGACAAAGTGAAAAAAAGAGAGAATATAGGATAAAGAGGAGGTAAATAGAATGGAATGAAGTACATAATAGTGTAAAAATTTTTACAGAAATTTTTTTCTGATAAATAACTCATTTCTCAAATAGAAAAATGGGTCAATTTTTTAAAAAAAAAGAATCATTCCCTATTTGATAAATGGTCAAAGAGATATAAACAGGAAGTTTTTGGACAAAATAAACCTATCAATAATCATATGAAAATATGCCCTATTGAGTAGAGAAATGCATATTAAAACAACTCTAAAGTACCCTCTATACCTATGAGACTGGCTAATTTGATAGAAAATGAAAATAACAAGTGTTTAAGGAGATGTAGGGAAATTGAGACACTAATGCACTGTTAGTGGAGTTGTGATTGATTGAACCATTATGTAGAACAATTTGGACATATGCCCAAAGGGTTATTAAAAAAAACTATGCATACCATGAGCTAACAATACCAAAGTAAGTCTATATCCCAAAGAGATGAAAACATAAAAAGGAAAAGAATATTTAAGTAAAAAAATAAAGAGTTGGAAATTGAAGAGATGCCCATCAACTAGGGAATGACTGAACAAGTTGTTGTTCATGATTGTGATGGAATACTATAAAGTACTGTAAGAAATGATGTGCAGGATGTGCTCCGAAAAACCTAGAAAGACTTCCTTAAACTGATGCAAAGTGAAATAAACAGAACCAGTAGAACATTATACATAATAAGAGCAATACTATATGATAATAGACTGTGAATGACAGCTATTCTAAGCAATAAAAATGCTCCAAAACAATTCTGAAGGACTTATGATGAAAACTTATCCATCTCCAAAGAAAGAACTACTGGTGTCTGAATGCAAGTTGAAGCATATTTTAAAAAAAAAGAAAGAAAGAAAAACTTTTTTTATTTGGGGATTTTCTTTTGTTCTGTTTTGTCTGTTTTGGGGGGAAGAAGTTGGTTGTTGTTTTCTTTCACAATATGTCTACTATGGAAATATGGTTTTCTGACTATACATATAAAACCTATCTCAAATTGCTTGCCTTCTCAATGTGAGAGGGGAGTGAATTTAGAAACTCCAAAAATTTTTAAATTGTTTTTACACGTAATTGGGAGAAAAGAAATAATTTTTAAGAAAAATAAAAATAAGAGTTTCCATCATGGCTTCCTCAAATTTTTGAAAGAAAAAATTTTATTAAGCAAGTCAAGAATTTCTCAGCTGCTAAGATTTTTAGTAGATTCTGAAAGGTAAAGTCTTATAACTATTAATATCTTACTCCCCAAACTAATCATCTGCTTTCTCCATTTGTCTGGATAGTTCAGAAAAGAAGCACATGATCACAAAGTTGTACACATGTAAACACAAATACAATATATTCAGAAAATAGATCTAAATATGTATGTTTATATATACATATAATATAGACTTATATGTATATATCTGCACATAAACATGTCACATGTGTGAACATTTGTGATATCTACATATAGACAATTTTCACTTTAGGAGCTATTTTGTAGACTCTAATAAAGTTATTTTTACATAATTTGAATTTGCCACAACATAGGGAATAGAGAAAGGGAGGGAGGCAGGAAAGTGACCCAGCACAGTAGAGGGAAGAGTTACCACATAGTTCAAGGACCCATGGAGGCTGGGGACAGGGAAATGGGAGTGGAAGAAAGAATGTATTAGGCCTGGGCTATTCATATAGGGCCTGACAGGGATCTAGATGAAAAATACAAACTGGGAGGCACATAAGGCACAGGAGTCAGAGAGGACAGACGGGGGAGATGTGTGGATTCCTGGGCTGGAGTGAGCTTCCAAGATGAAGAGATTTCTGCAGCATGGTAAAAAAAAAAAAAAAAAAAAAAAAAAAAAAAAAAAAAGTTCAGAATACAGCCTGAAAAGGAAAGAAAGTCCAAAACAGGAGTCATTTCCTTTTTCATTTTACAAACAAGGAAACTGAGGCCCACAAATTAGTGACTGATTAGTATGAGCTGGTATCTGATAGGATATTAAAAGTGGAAAGGACTTAAGAAATCTCTACTGTATCTCCTACACTTTATAGAGCTGGGGAAACTGAGGCTCAGAAAAGTGACCATTGTATTGTATCAGTCACACAAACAGTAAAGCAAAAGTGTCTCTCCAGGTCTCTTAGCCTCTGGCCATTCTTCTGTTCTGCTCTAGTTACTCCTCCCAAAATGCCAATGTAAAGGCCAGAAAGATGGCAAGAATGGAAGTGGTAACTAGTACCAGTCAGTGACATACACAGATTAATAAGATTAAGCCCTTAGCCAGGAAAAGGATTCCTTGCTGTTGCCTCTTTCCTATATACTCAAGACCAGAGCTGAGGCTGTCCTGCTCAGATGTATCAGGGGGACAGTAATGCCTCCCCAATCAGCAAAGCATCATCCATTAGAAAACAAAAAAGGTACAGTAAGTGCCACCGAGCTCCTCCATTAATTGCTAAGTAAGGGGAAAAAAGAGAAGAATAAAGTGCTTTTACCTGCTCGGCTGGATAATTAAAAGCTGCCTGAAGCACTGCTAACCTTTTTCATTATGGCAGCGTTCATTATAAAGCCAGAAAGAATTAACTACACTGCATTATCAGATATCGAAAAATATTAATAGCAAAAGTGAGAAAGGGAAAGAAGGAATTTTGGGCAAGTTAATTAAACCACACGTCCTCAATGACTTATTAAGTGACTGGACGAGCTTCCTGGAGCTCTGCAAGTCCCAAGGAGCATGTGATGTGCTCCTGCTCCTCAGGAAATGAGTTTCTAGACCACAGAACTTTTTTTCTTCCTTTTTTCACAATTTTTTCCTCTTTTTCCCTTTCTCAAATCCTTCCAAGTGCATAAGGTGCCAAATCTAAGCCTCCTTGGAATGTCTGAATATGGGAGCTTCTTTCAAATGCCATTATCAGGGGCCTTGACAGCAGGATCACTTTCTGAGTAAGAACATCTTGTAACAAGGGCCTTTTGGCCCCTCATTTTCTCAGAAACCTTGAATGGGGGCCACGGCAACTCTACCTTCTATTGAATTTCCACTCTCTAACTCCCACTGTTCTAAAAGGGATCCCACACATTTCAGCTGGGATATGACCTTGGCAGTCATGTGGAGCTGCTTTTACCACGGACATGATCGACTCAGTGTCTCCAAGAATGAGGGCAGCCAATAGTTCTGTAGCACCAGACATGTGCTAGTCCCCTCTGCTACAGCCTGCTGAGCGAATACAACCGTACTAACAAATCTTCTTCCATGGACTCTACTGACAACCTCAGCAGTGCCATTAGGTATTTAATAAGGAAGAGGCCAAACTTCCCCTGCTGTCCTAAAATAGAGCTGTTCACTTTGAGTTCTGCAGACATGGTGGAGGGGGTGAGAGGAGTGGGGTGGAGAGAATCAATATCTGCAAGGGTGATGGGGAGGAGGAGAGGGACAGGAGAGAGAATGAAAGCATTTCCATTTAGCAAAAAGCAGAACTGATGATGAAGAAAATGCAGTATTGATTTTTTCCCAGGCTGGCCCTGGCCCTTTAAATGAAGTCATAGAGCAATTGAGACTCCAACTTTGATTGGCTGTGATTCAACCTAATTTCATTGTAAGAGTCTCTTTTGCATGATGGGTGACATTTGGGTGGTTTTACTTTCTGCAGTGCTGGGCCTCTCATTTTCTGAAATATAGTCACAAAAATCAGAAAGTATCCCTAAGAACTGATGGCTTGTGTTTATCCTGACATCCCTCAGCCTCTCTGTGACAGAGGCTCTGAGGAGGAGAGGATGACACAAGGTCAGAAATATGACACTGAGCTTTAGAAGAGATGGGCTGTGAATTTGGGGGCTTGTTCCTGACAGCCTTTTGGAAAAACAAGTAAGATGTGGTTTGCCACTCTGAAGCTTATGCAGGGTTAATTAAGAATGGAAAACTTTGGCTGATATACAAGGCAATACCTAATTAGGTGCGGGAGCCAAAACAAATCATTCCATTAAAATGGACTCACTGCCTGTGTCTTCTTCTAGTGTACTTTATAAAAGTGATACTTACACAGAAAACTAGTGTTTTGGCAACCTATCACTTCTACATATCAGTTAATACCCAAAAGTAATTCAACACAGCTATAGCAAAATGGAATTCCGCAACGTTTTCCCCTGTAACTTCCCAAAGGCTATATAGATATCTTGAGAGGTCTGGCAGATGAAACCTAGTGATGCCCAGTAGTGGAATGAACATAGAAGATGCTGTTCCCTTGTGTGGAGGGAGACTGAGATATTTAATGACATGGTGATTTTCCCAAAGACAGAAACAATGGCCCTGGGAATTCTTAACCCCTTGCATTTATATCTGGGCTGCTCTGGAAATTCAGCATTTTAAGGAACTAGAAAATTTAACATCAGGATTAGGTGAGTCCCCAAATTCTAAGAAAGACAGAATTTAGAATCTCATTGTGGCAAACCTCAGAGAATGATCTCAATGACCAAATGCTCCAGCTCATAGATGAGCAAGGAACCATCTACAAGTCACCTGAAAAAAACAAAAAACAAAACAAAAAAACCTTATCTGGATCAATTCTGATGGAATTGGCTCTTTTCAACAATGAGATGATTCAGGCCAGTTCCATTGGTCTTATGATGAAAAGAGCCATCTACACCAGAGAGAGGACTGTGGGAATTAAGTGTGGATCACAACATAGCATTTTCACTCTTTTTGTTGTTATTTGCTTGCATTGTTTTCCTTCTCATTTTTTTTCCTTTTTGATTTGATTTTTCTTGTGTGGCATGATAATTATAGAAATATGTATAGAAGAATTGCATGTTTAACATATATTGGATTATTTGCTATCTAGGGGACAGGGTTAGGGGAAGAGGGGAAATTTGGAACACAAGGTTTTACAAGGGTAAATGTCAAAAAATTATCCATGCATATGTTTGAAAATAAAAACTTTTTAATAAAACAAACAATTAATAAAAAGAACTTATCTAGACTTGCTTAATAAAATCAAGACTTTGGTCAGTAAAAGTAGTCTCATGGAGTATGCTGCAGTAAAGGTCTTCCCACCCCTTCCTGAAGAAGCTCATTGTTGGGATGTTTTTATTTATTTTAGACATAAATGTGCCTCTTTATAGCCTATAGCCACTGATTCTAATTCAAATTACTGAGGCAAACCAGAACAAATTGAACATACCCCCTTCCACATGATAGCTTTTTAAATTCTTTTTCTTTTTTTTTTTTCTTATGAAATTGGGGTTGAGTGACTTGTCTAGGTTCATACAGCTAGGAAATGTTAAATGTCTGAGGTCAGATCTGAACTCAGGTCCTCCTGACTTCAGGGATGATACTCTATCCACTGTCCCATTTAGCTGCTCCACTTTTTAAATTCTTGAAAAAGACTTATGATCTCATTTTCTTCTCTTTTTTGAGCAAAACATCAATCAATTCATATAATAGTATTAGCTGGAGACCATTGACTAACCTGATAACCCCTGCCAAAATATTCTCCAGCTAACCAATACTCTCCCTAAATATGATAATCCAGGCATGGACTTTTTCTAAAATTATAGGACTAATTCCAAGAACTGGAGAAATTATCAGACTTTTATGTCCGTTACCCAACATTTGACAGCAAATGCTTTCCAAATGGACCATAAACTTTACCTCTGAGCTATTAAAAGATAAAAACAAAACCCAAATAATAACTCATATTTTATAGCAGGTCTTACTAAATGATGTTACTGTTGGCTTAATCTCAGAAGGATAGTCAATACATAAAAGCTTCCAGACTCTCTCTAGTGGTTCTAGTTGAGGAACATGTTCCCTCGAAACTTTATGGAGCAACTGGACTTCCAGCAACCTGTGACATGTTGATTAAAAAAAAAAAAACTATCATTCAAGTAAATGCTGCAGAATAGGTCATTTGCAGCAACAGAACTAAAGGGTGGATTGTTCTTACTTACACAGATAAAAATTCTGTACTTCAAACCATTTTTACCAATGACTAATTTTTTTTCATATCCTTAATAACCTCGAAGTACTAATTATCCAGGGCATATGTGGCTAAGCTCAAAGTCTTTTCTGTACTGACCTCTTTGGGCAACTTGATCTTGGCATACATTTAAGGCCCTCAATAGCCTCAGACTTAGGTAGCTTCTATCTGGGAAAAATCTATAATTGTCTAGTTCTGATAATTAGCATAAGGCTAGCATGTAGATATAATCTCAGACAGTAGCTCTTATCTTATGATGAGCAGTCTGTCAATTTAAGTATTAATAATTATCCTGATAATAACCTTGAAAGAAACTACAATTTATTATCTTTAATTTGGAGAGGGTAAAAAAGGATCAGTTTTTTGAAAAAAAAATTACAAAGAAAGAAAGAAAAGTTGTTGACATTTTAGCATTTAAACTACGATGTGGTGAGCAGCTTTGCTTCAAAGAAAATCACTAATTCTTAGCAAAGATTATTAAAATTATTAAAATTTTTAAATTAAATTTTTAATTTTAACTTTAAAATTATTAAAATAAACCATACTTTATACAAATGTTTCTTCTTCTTAAGAAATGAGACCCCCCAAAATGGATTTTGCACTTAAGAGTTTCAATATACAATAAGTAATCAATGAAAGAGCTTAGTCTATCACTTAGCTTCACAATCTTTTCAAATAGAAATTAATACATAAGAATGTTCCCCTTTCTGACATTGGCAATTTTGTTTTTTGGAAGGGACAAAGACAAAGACTAATGTGAGACTTGTTTATGAAAACATTAAGAAAACCTTCAACATGGAATGCTCTTATCTAAACTGGCCTTGGTGCCTTTTTTCCTAGGTACTCATTATATATTAGCAAATATAGAACATTGAAGTTAATAACTGGATAATGCTAAATTAAATCTTAGAACTATTTTGTGACTATCAGACTTGTGTACAATTCCTGATTATGGTTTAGCTATTGGAGTTGAGAATTTAGTTATCCATGACACACCAGATTGACGGTTTACATTATGGAAATCCATCCCTGAGACAAAGTATTGGTCAAAGAAAAAAACCTCAAAGTCCAGGACAAGAAAGGCTATTCTCTGTACTGCTATTTGTAACAAGGATGGTGGAAAAGAAAAGGAGGAGATGTGCTTCTTTGCCAGCTGATAAAACAAAACTAGAAATGTTTTTGCTTTCCCTTTATGAAGAAGTATCATATTTTCTCATCTGAGGACTTCAGCTAGATTAAAGAAGGAAGTGATAAAGATTCCAGTGGCTATTGAGGAGCAAGCCCAGTTGAAAGGAGTAACAGTCCAGAAGACTTGCCTGTTATCAGTAAACCTGTCCTAATAAGGGAATTCAACAGAT
The DNA here is from genome assembly GCF_048593235.1 of Sminthopsis crassicaudata. Lineage (NCBI taxonomy): Eukaryota > Metazoa > Chordata > Mammalia > Dasyuromorphia > Dasyuridae > Sminthopsis > Sminthopsis crassicaudata. The sequence continues at coordinate 519,394,766 of NC_133619.1, forward strand.
TAACTCATCCATCTGAGATGCATTATCCTCTGAGGACTTAGCCTATTCTAGCCCTGGAGAAGTCCAAATTAGAAACAAGTTATCATCCAGTTTGGGCAACTAGGAAAATGTATTTTCCTGTATTCAGATCTGTCCTCAGACACTTAGGATATGGAGGACATTGGGTAAATCATTTAATCCAATTTGCCTCAGTTTGCTCATTGGTAAAATTAGCTGGAGAAGAAAACAGCAAATCACTCCAGTGTCTTTGCGAAGAAAATCCCAAATGAGGTCACAAAGAGTCAGATGCAACTGAATGACAAAGAATAATAATTATGAAAAATATTTCTATGGTATTTTAATGTTTACAAAGTGTTTTTGTATACTATCTCATTTGATCCTCACAGCAAAACAGTAAAGTAGAGGAAATATTATTCCCATTTTACAGATAAAGGAACTGAGGCTAAGATTTGCCAAGTGTAAACTGAATTTACACAGTTAGTGTCTGAGACAGAACTCAGACCTTCTGGCTTAAAGTCTAGTACTGTTTTGATGATAGCACACTGCCTTTCCTTAGCAATGTGTTAACTAGGAAATGGGCACAAACATAAAAGATTCTACTCAGCTATTCAACTATTCTACTCCAAAGAAGCCAGATAGACTGACCTCTTCACTATATCCCCAAAAGTGTCCCCACTCTCACCTAGAATGCATTCTTCCCTTTCATTTTACCAAATCTCTTTACTTTTCATAGTCCTACTCAACTTTGACACCTTCTGTGAAATGTTTCCCACTCTAATCTACATTGATATCTCTTTTTCTGATACCCCATTATACTTGACTTTACCATGTATTGAAGATTTTCCATTTATTTTCTTAAATTGTTCTTATGTCTTCATGTGTTTGAGTTTAACATATTGACAAGATTGTAACTTTCTTAAGAGAAGAGAAGGAAAAAGGAAGGGAAAAGCATCATGAATTACCTACTATCTGCCAGTAACTGTGCTCATACAGTTGAAAGTACAAAGAATGTTTAGCCTGGCTAAAGGGAAATATTGTAAATATCTGAGATTTAAAGGATGGCTATGAAAAAAGGGGGTTCAACTTACTCCATTTAGAACCAGATGCTAGACAAGGACCAAAGATTAGAGTAAGAAGGATATCAATTACAAATAGCATATCATAAAGTGTAATTGTTACTCTGGAACTCAGTGACCAAGTAGCCTCAATGATATCTGAACAAGAATCATCTTGACAACATATTCTTGATAAGGGCCTTTCTAGCCTTTGCTTGAACACCTTTACAATGGAGAAACTCCAAATCTTCTGATTTTAGTACCCATTGTATTCTTAGGCAATTCTAATTGTTAGGAACTTTGTTTTACATTTTTCATTTTCCTGGAAACAAGGTTAAATTTGTTATTTTGCAACTTTTATCTATTACTTCTAGCTATGAATTAAGAAAGGGAAAGGACCATTTGAATCTTTCTGTATCTCTTAAAGACATTATAGCTCTTTGTTTCTCCTTTTTAAAAATCTTTTTGACACTGAATCTCCCTATTTCTACTTAGCTGGAAGTGCAGTAACTGCTTCCCCACTCAACTGTATCACTGCTCAGGTTCTGACCCAGGTCAATTTGCCCTTCTTAGGCAGCCTGATGACCTTCTCCCTACCTCTTCCCTGCTACCTACAATCATATTAATAGCAGACTTGTTATAGACACTTCATCTACACTAGCTCACAACAATTCAGAATTCCCAAACAAATTCTACAATCCTCCATCTCCTTGATGGAAGAAATTACTGGCTTGCACCACCATATCCAGCTAATTCTTCTCTTCTTTAGGTTGAATATGCCCAGTTCCTTCAAACATTGGCTGAATATGGTGTGTTCTAGATGCTATTCACCATTCTGATTGTTCTCTAGAAACACTTTAGGAAAGTCTTTTCTAAAATGTAGCATCAGAGGATTGACTGCAAATATTCCAGGGGTCCAGGGGTCACTTCATTGGAGCACATGAGAGGTACTACTCCTACTTTTATGGAAGTATGTTCTGATTATTGGCTTAACTTTTTATGTTTGCTTTAGTTTAAAGATGTTCTTTTGATTTTAAAACTAAAAGAAAACTATTTATCTTGATTTCAGACAAAGCAGCCCTACAGCATTTAGCTCACATGAATATGGTCATGAAGCAAGAATCTTATATTTAGAATACCAATAGTTGTTAATGTTTACAAAGGGTCTAAAAACTGTATAATTCTTGGCACCATCATTTTCTTTTTTCCTTCTCCTCTTCCTCTTGCCAAAGAAGAGGGAGGGTCACTTTGTAATTTTCTGTTTTGCCGACTGCCATGACCCAGGTACTGCCATCATATATTGGCTACATATCCTTATTATGGTATCTAGTGATAAGATCTGGCAGCTAGGCAGAGAAGTAGATAAATTACTGAGCCTTAAGTCAGGAAAACTCATCTTCCTGAGTTCAAATCTGACTTTAGGGACTTAGTAATTACATGACCCTGGACAACTCATTTAACACTATTTGCTTCAGTTCCTTATCTGTAAAATGAGTTGGAGAAGGAACCACTTGAGTATCTTTGCCAAGAAAACCTAAATGTGTGTGTGTGAAGAATCTGACATGACCGAAATGGATGAACAACAACAAAATGGTAAGACTAGGACAGAAGTCAGAATTGGGGAAAAGTCTAAAATAGATTGGAAAATAATCCAAGATATTAAAAAAAAAAAACCAACAATTCAAGGGTTGGTATCTTTGACTCTGAAGTTAAATGCCCTGATAGTTATCTGTGTGACTTTGGGCAAGACACATAATTTCTTTGGATCTCAATTTCCTCATTCCTAAATTAAGTGAGTTGAACTACTATCTGTCAGCTCTTTATTTATGATACCATGACAGTTCTTCTCTTAGCACAGTCTAAGATCACACTGGCTTTCTTAACTTTTCTATCAGTGTTGACTCACCTTGAGTTTGCAGTCCTTCAAATTCCCCAGGTCTTTTAATAGATAATCTGCTGTGTAGACTAGCTTTCCCCACCTTATACTTGTGAGGATGATTTGTTTGAACTCAAATTTAAGACTTCACATTTATGAGTATTAAAGTTCTTTCTATTGGATTCAGTCCAATGTTACACATATTCAAATCTTTGAGTGCTGACACTGTCTTCCAGTTTATTAGCTTTGCCTTTCAGCATTGTATCATCTGCAAATCATTTAACTGCACTCGCTATGCTTTTATTCAAGACACTGATGAAAATTTCTGAAATTATAGGGACAAACACAGATTTTCTAGGATATGCCACTGGGAGATCTCCTTTCAATTCAATTCTTCACTGTTAATGAGGACACTGGTTATTTAGATCTAGCCATTTTGAATAATAATCCTATTTATGTCACTTCTTTCCATCTTTCCTAGCTGTCTAACAAAAACATGAAGGAAAAAAAGAACAGAATTAAATTTGGAATAGCCTAATGTTTTTTAACTTTTATTTATTTATTTGTATACCAGACTTTTTCTTGTTTCAGTCAGTTCTGTTCTGTATGATTCTTCCTGATCCCATTTGGAGTTTTCTTGGCAAAGAGAATGGAAAGTGGTTTGCCAAATTCTTTTTTAGGTCATTTTTTTACATTTAATAAATAAAAGTAAACAAAGTATCTTGCACAGGGGTCTCACAAATAACAAGCTGTCTCAGCTTCAGATTTGAGCTCAAGAAGATGAGTCTTCCTGATTCCCAGCTTTCTAGCCACTGTACTACCTAGCTGCCTCAGGACATCAAATTTCTAATTGTATGAAATTACAATTATTATGCACAGCTTGCTTTCCATATTTTAAATATATTTTAAATTCAACTTGTAATAATATTCCATCACATAACATACATGTTTTTTACATCCCCAATAGATAGGTATCTACTTCATTTCTGATCCTTTGGTACTACACAAAATCTGCTATGTACAGTTTATGTTTGTGTGTATGTGTATGTATTACTTTTGGGTCCTTTTCCTCTTCCTCTAATCTCTTTAGAGTGTGGACATACTAGAGACATTGCTGATATGCCTGGGTTTAATGACTTTGGAGTTGTTTTCTAGTATAATTGAGCCAATTCATATTTGGCTCAGAAATGCATTAGTGTGGTATTTCCCCCCTACATCCCCTTCAACATTTGTCATTTTGCACTTTTGTTCTCTATGCCAATATGATAGATACTGGAAGAAATCTCAGAAATGCTTTGATTTTCATTTCCCTATTTATTGATTATTTAGAGATTTTTCCTTACAGTTGTTGATAACTTAGATTTCTTCTTTAGAAAATTGCTTGTTCATATCTTTTGATTATTTATCTATTGGGAAATGGCTCTCACTCTTATAAATCTGAATCAATTCCTTATGTAGCTCATATATAAGAATATGAAATTTTTATCAGAGAAATTTGCTATGAAGATTTTTTCTGTTTCCTTTTCTCTTCTAATTTTAACTGTATTAGGTTTTTTTGTACAAAAACTTTTAAATTTTAGGCAATAAAAATTGTTCTTTTTTTCTTTTGTGATTTTCTCTCTCCCTTGTCTGGTTATGAACTCTTGACTTGTCTGAAAATCCAAAAGGTAATTTCTTCCTTGTTTCTCCAATTTATTTATTGATATCACTATTTATACTCAAATTGCATATCCATTTGGAACTTGTCTTAGCATAGAGTGTGAAATGTCTTCATACATCTATTTCTGCCAAGGTGCTTTCCTGTTTCCTGATAGTTTTTGTCAAATAGAGAGTCTTTGTCCCAGTATCTAGGGTCTTTAAGTTTATCTAACAATATACTATGGTGTCTACTTACTTCTGATGTGGTATACTTAATCTGTTCCACTATTGATCTCTATTTTTAACCAATACCAAATCATTTTGATATTTCCTGCTTTGTAGGATTAGATTAAGATTTGATACTGCTAGGCTCCTTCATTCTATAATTTTTTTTCATTATTTCCTTTGAGATTCTTGCCCTTTGTGTTCTTCCAGATGAATTTCATGACCAGGATAGTTTTTTATTGTTGTTGTTGTTGTTTGCTTGTTTTTTAAATAACCATTTTTTTCTTTTTGAGATATTTGCCAATCATTCTAAAATTTTTCCAGGAAATGGAATCCTATTCACTGGCTTTGAATTTGCAGGTTCTACTCTCTTCCCCTTTAAAAAACAAAAACTAAAACATTAATCTTTTCTGATCTTTAAAAATCACTGATAGAAAGACTCAGCCATCACTTTTGCCAGTTCTTTCTGTACCTCTAGGAGACATTTCATCTCCTTTTGATGATTTAACCTCATTAAGATCAATGAAGTTTTTTCTTTACCTTCAGTATCATACAGTCATACTCAGAGATCTAGAACTGAAAGGTACACTGTAGGTCACTTAATCCAATCCTTTTTTAATAAATGAAGAAACTGAAGCTCAGCTAAGATTCATATGCAGATCCTCTCTTTCTAAAATGTTAACTCTCTCTTCCCTAAAGGACATGGTTTCTGATGGTTTCATCATGCTTTTCCAATTCCTTTTACTCCTTACCTCCAATGCATCTTTGGCTGTAGGAAGTCATGGTTTCCAAGCTTGAAACCTCACTGTATCCTCCAGACACAATTAGGTGGCATAGTCTCCCCTGAAAATTCCAGATTTAGAAAATTTTTCCCCTAGAGCCAATATATGTATTACATGTCTGTAGCTTTTGTTAAACTCCACCCCCAACACCCAAAGGACAAGATTTATTTCGTTGCATGTGCAATGATGCCTCCTGTAGATCTTACCCCTGTTCCACATGCAAAAGCTTAGAGAGGAGGTCATGGACCAATCTGCTAAATTCCTCTGAGATTACTCAAATCTGGGCATAAGAAACCAGTAGGATCTTTAGACTCTTTCTCTCAGTGTAACAACTAAGAATTCAGAAGCTTAGAAAGGTCCCTGGAGCAGGAGCCAGGCCAGCTGCTCTGGTTAAAATACAAAGATCTCGCTAAAGATTAATGTTAATATTCTTTTCCAAAAATCCCCACCCAAAAGAGAGAAATTCAACAAGAAGCTTATTGGTGCCCCATTACCTTTTAGCCACTTTTTTTTCTGTTCTTACTAATCCAAAGATTGTTCTCTTTTGGTACAGGAGAAAGAAAAATGATTCTGTAGTAGGAGCAGTTGGGTTCAAATTCCATTCCTGATGACTACAACTTATATATTTTGATACAAGTAATATCACCTCACTGGGCATCCTTTGTAAAATGATTGAACCAAATGTCTCTAAGATCCTTTCTGCTTCCAGGTTTGTTATTGTAAAACTAAGAAAACAGAAGCAAAATGAGAATTAAACATCTTTGTCCATTGTCTTCTCTTATAATTGCTCCATCTCCTTTATCCTAGAAATAGGTCTACACATTCCTTGAGCCTTCACTTTTTTTGTCTTTCATTGCTTCCACTTCCTATACAAAGATTTCCATAAACCTAAGTAGGTTAATGAGTTCTCTATGCAACCACATCATTCTTTTCAGACAACTTCCATTTTTCCTCCGTGTTTCCTCCAAGTAATTGTTTTCAGAATTTCATTCTCTTAAACTTCCCATCATTCTTATCTTTCTCTATAGAATTTTAGTCTGTAGTCCAAATACTTTTCCTGAACTTTGAAATCTGTTCTCCTAAAATCTAAAATGCATGGTAGATTATTCCTGGCTTTCTTCTCCTTTATCTTAAATTATAGAATAAAATTGATGTTTATTTGCAAGCTTCCTATTATTTCCATCCCTGTAATCAGTATTTCCTTTTTGGTTAAAATTAGATCCAAAAAAAAATTTGGAATTATGCTTTTAAAAACTGACTAGGAGGATTCTAGGAAAATGGAAAAGTAAATCAGAAAATTCCAAGTTCTCCCAATTTCTCCCCAAAACAAGACAAAATGGCACCTCAGGGCAAACAACCAAAAGTTGGTTACTGAACAGGGGACCTCCAGAATCAATCAGAAAAGATCTGAAGAAAGATACTAGGACAGAAATTCTATCCCTGTGAAGTGCAAACACCTCCAGGGTAGTTCTGTTGAAACAACAAGCTAAGAACTCTGGGGTTAGCTAGGTTGGGAAGTAGTTCCTGCCCCAGACACAGGAATTTTTATCTCCCAGACAATATGATTAGTTGGGCATCTGATTCTGGGAAAATTGAGGGAACCTCTTCTGATAAGGGATGCCAGACCCAGATGTGCTGCCCAGATGCAGCCTTAAACAAGAGAAACTAGCATGTACTTGGTGAGTGCAAAAGCAACAAGGCAGAGATGCTGCTGATCTGGGCACTTACAGGAAAATAGACTTCTTGGTTTCAGATTCCAGGCCTGTGGAGACAACTGGAAAAGGACTTGAGACCAGAGGTACAATCCCCTATATCCTAGAATTATAGGTTATTACACAAATAGTCTATTATAACTTTTTTTTAATAAGCAGGCAAAGGAGAAAGAACATGACAGTAGAAAGTTGCTATAGAATTGGAAAACCAGGGTTCATAGTCAGAGCAGGATACTTAAGCAAAAAAACAAAAAACAACTCTCTTACTCCAATGAGTAACATTAAAGGATTACCTGTTCAAAAACAATTTACAAAAGAACTCAAAAAAGACTTTAAAAACCCAAATAGAAGATAGAGGAAAAACTAAAAAGAAGAAGAATCTGAGAAAAAACATGAAGATTATGAAAAAGAAGTCAACTAACTAGAAAAGGAGATCCAAAGTCTTAAGGAAGCAAATGATTCTTTGAAAACGAGAATTGGGCAAGGGGAAGGCAGCAAAGCTATAAGAGACCAAAATAGAAACAATTAAAAAAAAAACAGAAGATAATATGAGAAATCTCATTTAAAAATTATTTAGAGAACAGGTCAAGAAGGATAAACATAAAAATAATTGGTCTACCTGAAAACTGCAATAAAAAAAAAGAATATTGATACAATACAAGAAATAATTAAAGAAAATTGCTCCAAAATGTTAGAACAAGAAGAGAAAGTAAAATAGAAAAAAATCCAACAATTATCACCTGAGATTCTATTAAAAAACAATAGTAATATCATAGTCAAATTCTGAAACCCCCAATTCAAGAAAATATTACAATCAACAAGAAAATAATCATTCAAATATAGCAGAGCCACAATTGGAATCACACAAGACCTAGCAACAGCTACATTAAAATACCACAGGTCTTGGAATATTATTTATTGAAGAAAGAATTGGGGTTATAGCTGAAAATATCAACAACAACAAAATAAAAAGACATTCAATGAATTGCCATTCTTTTGAGATTTTGTTGTAAAAAGATCTAAACTTAATAGAAAATTTGACATATAAGATCCAAAAAGATTTAAGGTAAACATCGAAGACTGATTTCAAGAGACTCAATAAACACAAAACATTTATGTTTTATAGTAATTGGATAGTTTGAAAGAAAGATGGGGTAGAGCTGAGTATGACATAATTCTAAAAAGTAAAACTGTAGGAAAATATGGAAAGAGTAACTATGTTATATGAATGAGGTGCAAGAGAAAAAAACTGATAGAGTAAATCCAAGAGAACACTACATAGAAACAACAAGATTCTGAGGTGATCTATTGTGTTGGACTTGGCTTTTTTCTTCTTCTTTTTTTTTTTTTTCCTGAGGCTGAGGTTAAGTAACTTGCCCAGGGTCACACAGCTAGGAAGTGTTAAGTGTCTGAGATCAAATTTGAACTCGGGTCCTCCTGAATTCAGGGCTGGTGCTCTATCCATTGCGCCACCTAGCTGCCTCCAGGACTTGGCTTTTTTCAATGATAAGATGATTCAAGGCAATTCCAATAGACTTGTGATGGAAAGAGTTCATCCACATCTAGAAATAGAACTATGAAGACTGAATGTGGATAAAAGTTTAGTATTTTTACTTTTTTGGTTGTTGTTTGCTTGTTTTTTTCTTGTGTGGGTGTTTTTTTTTTCTTCACCTTTTGATCTGATTTTTCTTGGTAGCATGCTGAATATGGAAATATGTTTATAGGAATTACACTATTTTCATAGTGTTTATTCTATATTGGATTGCTTGCCTCCTATGGGAGGGAGTGGTGAGGAGAGAAGGAGAAGAATTTGGAACATAAGATTTTCAAAGGTGAATGTTGAATGTTGAAAACTATCTTTGCAGGTATTTGGAAAAGTAAAAAGCTATTTAAAAAAAAACATTTTAAAAAGAAGAATTGACAGAGGAATTAGATGGAGGAGGAGGACTGGTAGTTCTAGAATCCTGGGTTAAAGAGGGAACAATACATATAAATCTAAGAAGATATAAAAGTCTTCTAAACTTAAGAAGGAACAGGAATAGGATGGGGTGGTATAGGAAAGTGTATAGATTAATGCAAATGAATGGGATAAAGAGGGAGGATGAGAGGATAAGGGATGGATCCTGGGTAGATTAAGTAGTGGCAAGCCAAGGTAGAAGGTAGAAATAAAGCAGAGACGACAACAGAGATAGGAAAGATACACAGAAACATAATTAACAGTGATCAGCAGTAGGATTTTTTTTTAAGCAGGGGTAGTAATCATGGGTCTCAGACAAAGTTAAAGCTAAAATAGATTTATTCAAAAGAGAAAAATAGGGGAACTATAATATATGTCGAGTATATTAATCAATATTGCTTTAGATTATTTAAAATAACTACATAGTATAAAATTGGAATGTTACTATGGCATAGGAAATAATGAATTTAGAAAAATATGGAAAGACTTGGTCTCATGAAGGATGATATTATTCACCTTCAGAGAAACAGAGGATATATGGTCTTATATATATATATGTATGCATGTATATATGTACATTTGTGTCTATATACATATAAACATATCCATGCTTAATCATCCAGGCTTAACTGTAGCTTTCTTGGGGGGAGGTAGAAGGGAAGAAAGGAGGAAAAAAGAAAAAAAGAAAAAATTCACAGGAGAGAACAAAAGAAAATCTACAAGGAGGCAAAGAAAAGATGGACAGCTCTGAATATAATGTGTAGTATTTATTATATAGGCTTTCTTGAAATGGAAATTTATTATTTCATATTTTGAATCCTTTCCAATATTCTGCTATGCACATATCAATGGGTTTTTTCCTGTTTTTTTTTTCTTTTTCTATTTTTTATTTAAGTTTAAAAAAACAACTTTTTAAAAAAGTGACTAAATACCCAAACTCTTTGCCCCAAAGATTCCACAAGCATATCTAGCATGTGGGGGCAGGAAAACTGATGCAATTTCCCTAACTTTTGGACATTTGTTTAAAAAAATCAATATGATTAAAATTTACTGTCTTTTAGTTTGAAGTCCCCAACTGGGTTAAAAGCTTAGCTTTTTAGACTAAGGGTTTGAACTTATGTTCATTTTATGTCTCCATAGGTGTAATATGCTAGCCATTGACCATTTTCTCCCCAGTTTATCCTTCTAGATAATCTCAATTTGTCTCAAATAGGCCAGCTTTAGTGCTAGTTAAAGCAGCAAGTAAACAACTTTAAAGGATAGAAAATTTTGGATTAAAATCCATCCTTTTGGGCATGAAAGGAAAGAGAAAGGGGGTGGGAAGGATGCCTTTCACCACTTGCATGAATTCTGATCCAAGGAAAAGATCATCATCAATCAGAAACCTCATCTCTTCCCCCAACACACACATCAAGCCATAAATTTCCCATCTGCCACAGCAGATGATGACAGCAGCCACCATGAAGCCCAGAACTTCTTGGTAGCAGCCACAGCCAGCTAATCCTTTTTACCTTGCTCCCTAATTCCCATCTTCTCTTTCATTTAACCATCTCCATCCAAATTCCCCATCCAGACTTCTTCCTCCCAACCCTAGATATCCAAAACTATGAGGTTGTCATTATTGCAGAAGCAGTGTCAGGCAAATGGCCTGGTCTTTCTGCCTCTTGAAACTTCTTTCTCTCTCTTAAATCACTCATATATTGACTTTTCCCAATCCTGTGTCACTATATGCATCCCCTAAAAATATCTTTTCATTGTCTTTCAGAACAAGAAAACACAATACTGTCTGTTTATAACTATTTCTCAGAAACTTAGGGAGCTAAGCTCTGAGAAACTTCTCTATCTATCCATCTGCAGAAGAATCAGTCTCACCCAGATCTTAACTATATATATATATATTTTTCAAGGAGATCAAAGGCAGAAAGAAAGGTCCCATATTTACCAAACTATTCATAGAAACCCTTTTTGTGCAGCAAAGAAATAGAAACCAAGTGGTACCCATTGATTAGAAAATAGCAAAACAAATTCTGATACATGAATATAATGGGATATTACTTGCTGTAAGAAATGATGAATATGAAGATTGCAAAAGATTAGAGAAAGACTAATAAGAACTAATGCAAATTAAACAGAACTAGGAAAATAATATGCATGATGAAAACCACAGTTTAAAGGGGGGAAGTCTGAATAATGTGTAATTATAATGACCAAGATTACTCCAAGAAGAGTTGGGAAAATGCATTTCCCTCCCTTCTTTTTAGAGGTAGGGGACTGTGGGTATGAAATAGCACATATATTGTCAGACAAACTAGTTGCTACCTACTCTAAAGAAGTTTAAATTCTCCATCTTCTTACTATCCAATGCTACTCTCACCTCCTCCCACCTCCCCAATTTTTTCTGGTCTTGTTTGTTTTGAATAAGGTATATGCATGCAGAGCCATATTCTAGTCATTGGTGTCATCCCACCAAATAGTAGTAGTAGTAGTAGTAGTAGTAGTAGTAGTAGTAGTAGTAGTAGTAGTAATAGTTGATATAATAATAATAGCTAACACTTTACATAGCTAGCATTTATACATATATATTTAAGGTTTATAAAGCACAAATATTCTATCATTTTATTCTAATAACAATTTTGGGAGGTATATGCTCTTATTTCACAGATAAGAGAATTGAAGCAGACAGTGCTTACTGGCTTGTTCAAGATCCTGCCACTAGTGTGAGGCCTGATTTGGACACAAGTTTTTCTGATCCTAGGCCCAGTACTCTGTTCACTACACCACCCAGATCCCAAACACACCTCAATGATATGCAGTATTTTAAATTTGTCTCCTTGTTTAGAAATTCTTGTTCATCTTGCTTTGTCCATTTTTAAAAATTTGTATAGGCCTTGAAGGTCACCTATTGTATTAAGTCTTCTCTATAGATTTGTCTCCAAAACTCTGGGAAATTTCTTATTTCTATTCTTCTAACATTGTAGTATTGACTATGATATCTAACTTGAGAGATGTGCATAAGTTCCTTTCTCTTTATCCTTTCCTTTTTAGTCTTAAAACCCTTTTGATTACAGAGGAAGGAAGAAATATCAAAGAATGAATGAATGAATCTTTAATTGAATGATGAATCTTTAAATTGGATGGCATTGTGATAAAGAGAGACAGAGACACACAGAAGCAGACAGACAGACAGACAGAAGAGGGGAAAATAAAGAGAAGGGAGATAGAGACAGAGAACAAAGGAGGGGGGAGGAGGGAAAGAGACAGAAAGAAAGCAGAGAGCTATTCAGTTTTTATTTTGTTTGTTTTCTCTTCCAAGGAGAATGACCTCTGAACTGGAAAGGACAGAACAAAAATAGCTAATAGAGAGTTGATACGCAAGATAAATATGGACATAGTAAGAGAACTTTCAGCTGTCCTTGAAACATTTGAGAACCTACCCCGGACACATTCTACCCTCAAATATTAAATGAATTGACCAAGATGATTGTGGAGCCCCATCCATGGTCTTGGAAAGATTACAGCAAGTATGAGGCACCACAGAGTTGGAGAAGTGAAAATGTTTGCATGCTTTAAAAAAGAAAAAAAAAAACAGAGCTTCCAAATATAAGCCAACAAGCATGGCTCAAATTCCTGCGTTATTAAATGGGTTAGTGAACATTGGAAAAGGAAGCTAGGATCACAGTCAGCAAGACTTCATCAATGACTGCTCCTATCAGACTAATCTTATTTCCTTTTCTGATAAAGATCCTTAGACAGAAGGATCAAGGGAATTTTATGAACAAAGTTTATTTAGACCTTAGTAAAGTCTTAACAAAATCTCTTTAGCTATTCTTGTAGAAAAGAGGGGGAACTGTTGGATAACCAGCTGAAAAAGAAAAAAGAAAAAGAAGCTGAATTTGAAACTGGTTGAATGACCAGACCAAAAGATCATTCATGATGGTTCAATGCCAACCCAGAAAAACATCTACAGTGAAGCTTCCAAAGATTCTGTGCTGCTTAACATTTTTGTCCATGACCTGTCTAATGATATAAGTGGAATGTTTGACAATTTTGTGAAAGAAGGTAATATAAGAAGTATAATTAGTCAAGTAGATGGCAGAGTCAGATCTCAAAAAAGAGCTTGAGGCTAGAACAATGGACTAGAACATTCTATTATATGATAGGATGAAATGTAATGAAGATACTTCAAAAATAACAACTTTACAAGTTAAGAAAAGGAAAGTATGACTAGATAAAAAAGAATAAGTAGAGAAATAAAGGGAGGGAAGGGAAAGAAAGGGAACAAGTATTTGTTAAACAGTTTTTTGTGTGTGCCAGGCACTATGCTGTGTGCTTTTCAAATATTATCTCATTTGATCCTCACAACAACCCTCAAATATTATTATCTCCATTTTACAGTTGAGGAAACTGTGGCAGAGAGCAGTTCAATGACTTGTCCAATGTTGCATAGTAACTATCTGAGACTGTATTTGAATTCAGTTCTTCCTGATTCCAAGCCCAGTACTCTTACCTGCCATGCCATTTAGTTAGAAGTTTATCTGTTAAAAATATACTTTTTATCAGATGCAAGTTTAATGTAGGAGAGAATACTGAGAGGAGAGCTAAGAAAACTAATACAGTAGCTGCATTAAGGAAGGTTACATTAAGAAAGATACAATTCCTCCATTCTCTGTTCTAAGAAAAACCATATGGTACCACATTGCAGGAAGGACATTGATAAGATGGAGAAAAGCCAGAAAAGGGTGACTACAGTGATAAATGACCTTGAGAATATGCTAGATGAGAACCAACTGAAGGAATTGGGGATATTTGGCCTGGAGAAGAAGTTTAATGGGAAAATGAAATATGTTTTCATGTATTTAAAAGGTTGTTACAAAGAAAAGATATTCTACCTGTTATCATTGGCCCTAAGGGGAAGAATTAGGAGCAAATTGGTGGAAGTTACAAAAATGTAAATTTAGGTTTGATGTTAGTGAGTTAGTCATCAAACATTTATTTAACACTCAATATGTGTCAAGTTTGTGCTAAAATGATGGAGGATACCAAAAAAAGGCAAAAGATAGTTTCTGCTCTCAATGGGAATAGTCAACACTCAAACAGCTATGTACAAACAAAATAAAGACAGAATAAATTGTAGATAATCAACAGAGGGAAGGCACTAAAATGAAAGGTATTTGGGAAAGAATTCTTGCAGATAGTTGTATTTTAATAGGGATTTAAAAGAGCTAGGAGACATATGAAAAAAGAAAAAGAAGCTAAATTTGAAACTGGTTGAATGACCAAAAGATCAGTCATGATGGTTCAATGCCAACCCAGAAAAACATCTCCTATGAAGCTTTTAAAGATTCTGTGCTGCTTAACATTTTTGTCCATGACCTCTCTAATGATATAAGTGGAATGTTTGAATGGGGGACAGTCAGTGGAAATGCCCCAAATCAGAAGATAAAGTGTCATGTGTGAGGCCAGTGTCACTGGATCATGGAATACATGCAGGAGAATAAGTAATGTGTGAGAAGACTAAAATGTTAAGAGGGGCCCAAGTTATGACAGTCTTTGAAAGACAGAAAACTTTATAATTTATCCTGGAGGCAAAAAGGGAACCACAGGAGTTCGTTGCGAAGTAAAATGGGCTACCTTGGGACATGATGATTTTCTTCTAATTGAATATCTTCAAGAAAAGGCTAGGTGACCCTTTAGCTTTTTGTCACCCCCCCAAAAAAAAGACCTACTATTAAAGAAAATTGCAACAATAAGATAACCTTACAAAATTAGGGGAAAACAGCCAAAGCAATTTTAAAGGGAAAATTTATTCATCTAAATTTTTTTATTAACAATAAAGAGATCGATGATTTGGGAATGCAAGTAAAATACTTGAAAACCAAAATAAAATTTTAAACCCAATTAAAGACCAAAACAGAAATCATGAAAAGTAAAGAAAAAGGCAATAATTAAAAAATGATTGACTAATAAAACTAGGAGATAGGTTTTTAAAAGACCACAGTGAAATAGATGAACCATGAACTAATTTAATTAAAAACAAGAAAGCGGAAAAGAACATTCTGGCTATCTTCCCTTGAGAACTGCCTGTTCATATCCTTAGACCATTTATCATTTGGGAAATGGCTCTTATTCATAAATTTGATTCAGTTCTTTATATGTCTTGGAAATGAGATCTGTATCATAATATTGTAACAGTAATTCATTTTCATGTTACACTAAATGGCTTCTGAAGTTGCTTCCAATTCTGAGATTAAATTTCCAAGACTAGGTAAATACATTCTTACTATTTGTTTTGAGATATTCCCCATTCTTAACCACTATCCTAACCTCTCTATATTTTAAACCATAGTCCTAAATCTAGCTCTCTTTTTTTAGTTATCAGCTTCTTTACCATCTGGTCATTTCTCAAATTTTTCTTTCTCTGTTGTAGCCTTTGCTTTTCAGCAGCAACAATGACCAAAATACCACTTGTATCCCTTAAAAGCCTTCAGTGTTTTGCTCAACATTTCATAATTGTTAGCAATGCTTTTCAGATCTCTTCTGGACATATCATTTGTGCTCTCCAGAAGTAGGTAGTAGGCCTCTAATTTTGATTAGTATTGAGAGGTTCATTGTTGGATCAAGTCAAACATATATATATAACTGGCTCTATCCTTCAGCATAAAATCACCAGCTCCCCATTATCTCTTCCTCTAAGTTTTACTGGTTGATTTCTTATCTGGCCTGTGGCTTCCCATCATCATTCCCTAGAGCATGAACAAGCTTCCTCCTAAGAATCTCTGACTCCCTCTCAGATAAAATCTTGCATCTATTACTTAGGTTCAAGGGTTCAGTGCTCATTCTTCTTATCTTTCTTCTTTGGGTAACACCCTTCCACCTTCCAACCTTTTCACATAAGTTAAGATTTTCCCTCCGCATCTCCAGATCTTTACTCTAGCTTATTTCTACATTGAAACAATCTCCTACTTTTTAAAAGGACACTTCAGTCTCTTCAAAAATCTGAAGAATGAAGAGGCACTTCACAAGCCTCTCACATCTTCTTTCTTGGAAGGAGACCAGCCTACATTAGGAAACACAAACATGGTGTACTCTATGCAGATCACCACCAGCCTTCCATATTCTCCATACATGTAGGAGGTAAGGTCCTTAGTCCTTGGCCATCATTTCCCACATCTCCTCTGAGAAACTACCTCCAGTTTTACAGCTTTCCTTTGTAGAAAATTTGGTAACTGATTGCTTGTGGATGGTTCAAAAGAGAAGAGGATCAAATGTGGTTATCATATTAAATATGTATCACATCATCACTGTTATGAACCTGCAATACCTTCACTTTCCGCATCTGGCAAGTACAGATCTCAAGTTGCTTCAATCCCATGACCACTCTCCCTAAATCTGACACCCAATTAGATCAAAGCATTTTGACTACCAACTAGATAAGCAGGGGTGGGGGGGGGTGACAATAGAGATCTGTATCAACCCTATCTGATAAACTGGCAGAGATCATTTATTGTATGGTTTCCTAGAGAAAGTTATCCCATCATATAAGATTGCTTAAGCCACTATAGAAAGAGTTTGGTTTTTTTCCCCCTTGGAGTTCTATCACAACCCTCTCCATTCACCAGGGTGAGGAAGCCAAATCTGTCCCCCCAGTCTAAGCTCAGAACATAGGTAATTAATAGGCGATCATGGAACTACGCAAATACAGACTGACAGCAAGTTTACCTTTCTTGTAACCTGCGCCTTGGCTAACATTAGTTCTACAGCTAAACCCGGGGCTTGTTGACATGTTGTTCCTTTTCATTAATAAATAACTGCCCAAAACAATTACACTTCAGGAAACTAACCTTATTTTTCTCTTTCCCTCTGAAAGGTACCAAAAATTAAAAGCAAAGAAGCTTAAATCAACCAGACTGCTTCTGGGCAGATGTTTCTAAGTGCAATCTTTCTAATGGGAAAAAGCTTTCGACTAGAATGACTGTACATTGGGCCCTTCCTGGGGCAGTTTCATTTAAAGGCAGACTGCCCACAGTCTCTGGGAAGGGAAGACACTTTTACTGCAAAGCCCCAGGGTCCCATTCTCTTGACACTGCATAATTCTTCTTCTACTCAGGATTCTACCATCCAAAGAAAAAGCATGTCCTGGAGCTAAAAACCCTTGTCACTCAGTTTTATCAGCCTTTCTACCCTCACTACCCCTAGATAAGGTCCAGGGAAGTGACTACCTAGAGAGGAGGGGGAGAAACTTGGACTTATCTCACCTGGGAAATGAGGATATGGAAATTATTTAAGTTTTAAGAAAGACTTAGGAAAGTTGTGGATTCATATGTACTAAAATAGACACCAAAAGGAATGTGAGATTTCTCTGTAGCCCACCTCTGCCAGGGTTATGTACAGACAGGGCAACCAGAAACAGAGAGAGGGATATGTAGTCTTAGTCAAGGACAGATACAGGTAGATCAATCTAGCTCAGAGTCAGAAAGATGGATATAATAGCTCCTTAAGGATCCCTTTGTTTTGAGGAGATTGGGACCCCCATAGAATCCTGATTTATCTTCTAATGAATGGGAGCTTTCCAACACCTTACCGGAGTGGTAAGACATTCCATTGACGTTTCCTGTTGATGGAGCTTGGGATATGCAGATAGCTGGGGCTGGTAGTATTATTTGCTGTCTATGTGTTAACCAGTGAGTCAGAGCTCTCAGATTCTGAAGTGTGGCTCTGGTCCCAATAACAGGAAAAAAAAGTTGAAAGGATTTTCTCCTGGGGAGAGCCCAGAGTACATTTTGCCTCTATCTCAGGCTACCTCTGCTGCCCTCACCAGAGGCTTCCAATGGACTTGGCACATCCTCAGGGAGAGCTTAGCCAGGGGCCCTCATCCACAACGGTGTCTCATCTTCTCCCAAGGTCAGTGGATTGTGGAGCAGGCTCTGGACACTGATCACTTTCTCTTTCTTTCTCTAATTCCCACCAGTTCATTAAAGTCTGACCTTCGGCTCGAGCTTAGGCTGTGGATGTCCAGCCAGAGAGACCATTATATTTTAAAAGCTGTTAAACTGTCCAATGATATTTTAGCTTCTTTTTTATATTTGATAGCAAATCATCAATCATTTTTGGAAACCTCAGAGAGAAACAGGGAAAAAAGGTGGGAAATAATATGAAATTATAGTAGAATGAGGCAGCTAAATTTCTCTCTATCAGCAAAGGAGAGGAGAAGTGAGGTGAGATGATGGTCAATTATCTTTTTCTACATGCTGAAAAATCACTGGAGTCACAAAGATTGTCAGCATTTGACTCATGATAAGCAAATGGGGGAGCAAGAAAAAACAAGAAGACAAGCTAGCCTTGCAGATAGAGCCATGACTTATTTCACTGGCCTGAAACTAAAGCTTCAGCATAGGTTCTTTTTTTTTTTTTTTTTTACTTTTTAAAAATTAATTATAAAATTTTGACAGTATATATGCATGAATAATTTTTATAACATTATCCCTTGTATTCATTTTTCCAAATTTTCCCCTCCCTCCCTCAACTCCCTCCCCTAGATGACAGGCAATCCTATACATTTTACATATGTTACAATATAACCTAGATACAATATATGTGTGTAAATCCAATTTTCTTGTTGCACGTTAAGTACTGGATTCCGAAGGTATAAGTAACCTGGGTAGATAGACAGTAGTTCAGCATAGGTTCTGTCTTTATTCCCCAGCATCCTTTCCTCTTCCACTACCTCCCACTTTCAGTCCTCCCACTTTTACTCCACTCTCCAGTCTCAGAAAACAATGGTTACCTTCTGTGCTCCACCATCCCTGCCAATTTCTTTGGAAACCCAACAAGGAAAAAGAACCAGCACTTCATAGCCTCCAGTCTCACCACTTGATGTCTTTGTAGCCTTTGGACATAAGCTGATTGGTCTAGCTTGGGGGAAAAATGTGTTTGTTATCAATGTCCCAGCCTCTGCTGGGCTCCAAGGCAAATAAGCTGAAGAATCTCATCAACCCTCTAAATAGTTTCCAACTTGCTTGTCTGGGCACAGCATTTTGTGTACATGTAAATACAGCTGGTCAGACAGGTAGGAGAGCCTGCCAACCTACGCCAACATTGCACCAGGAACTGTGGTGCTTGGGGGAGAGAAGGAGACTTCAGCAAGGATACCCCAAAAAAGAAAATGAAAGAGAGAAATGGCCACCATAACATTTTAAAAATAGAACAGAGATTCAGGTGTCTGGATAAGCAGGGTAGCTTTGAAGCTAACATGTTGAATATTATATTATTTCTCCAAATGCAAACTTGGTTTTGTGTACAATCCTCTATTTGTTCCTTTGTGTATATGCAAAAATTCCTGTTTGATAAGGTTTGTCAGGTACAGAAAAACAAAAGAAAGAATTTTAAAAGTTTATATTCTATAGGGAGCAAAGGTGCAGTGAAGTTGTCAAGTGAGTGACTCAAAAAGAAATGAAGAAACCACTTACCAAGGTCAAGGATGGAGATTTTTTAAAGCTTTTTTATTTTCAAAACATATGAATAGACAGTTTTCAACATTCACTCTTGCAAAATCCTGTGTTGCAAAGTTTTTTCTCTCTCCTTTCCCCTCATCCCCTCCCCTAGATAACAAGTAATCCAATATATATTAAACATGTTCAATTCTTCTATATTTATTTCCACAATTATCATGCTTCACAAGAAAAAAAAATCAGATCAAAAAGGAAAAAAATGAGAAAGAAAACAAACAAACAAAAAAATGAAAATACTATGTTGTGATCGGAGTTCCCACAGTCTTCTCTCTGGGTACAGATGACTCTCTCCATCACAAGACCATTGGAATTGGCCTGAATCAACTCACTGTTAAAAAGAGCCACCAAGGATCATGTTTAAAAAAAAAAATGAATGAGGTTAAAAATAAGGCTGTCAGACTCACGTCACAGCCTGTCCCCTCAAAGACTAACATCAGCTCCCAGGCAGCTGATACCACATGCACAGACACACACAGGAT
Source organism: Sminthopsis crassicaudata (assembly GCF_048593235.1). NCBI lineage: Eukaryota > Metazoa > Chordata > Mammalia > Dasyuromorphia > Dasyuridae > Sminthopsis > Sminthopsis crassicaudata. The sequence continues at coordinate 519,414,998 of NC_133619.1, forward strand.
ACCTTCCTATATATACTATAATTGCTCTGATCCATGTTTTCAGAGGGAAAGCGAGCAGGAACAGCACACAAAAGTTCTATATATGAAACAAAGTAAGGAGGACTACTGGCAAAGGAGCCGTCTTCTATGGAGTTTGGGGAATGAGCCCTGTGTATTTGAATCACTACATTTTCTAGGTCATGGAAAAAAAAAAAACTTTAATTGTATGTGAGAATTTTTTTTTTTTATCTTCCATACCTTTTTTGGGTGGAGGAAGTAGAGTCCTTTGAATAGATAACCTGTAACAAGAGATAATATGAATAAAGTTGTCTTGTCAGATTGCATATATAAAATACCCCAGTTTTACAGGAATGTGAGCAGAACACTCCCATGCCCAGGATGCAACTGGTAAGTTTTCTGAAGCTTGAGACTGACCTGGATTCATAATCTCCATGTACACAAATCCAGAATTGACTTGGGGCTATCATGAAAAGGAAAACAGTTCTTTTCTAGAGAACTGTAAGGGAGTGAAAGTTCTAAGATTAGAAAGTATCATGATTCAAGTTAAACCCAGGACACTCTAGTTAGACTGTTGACTTGCCTGGTTTTCTTTAAGTTTCAGCTAAAATCCCACATTTCTATAGTAAACCTTCCCCAATCCCTCTTCGTGCCAATGCTCCCTCCCTCTTTAATTATTTCCTCTTTATCTTGTATCTAACTTGTTTTGTATGTGATTGTTGGTATTTTGTCTCTCCCATTAGATTATAAACTTGTTAATGGAAGAGATCCTTTTTTGCTTCTTTTTGTAGCACTAGCATTTAACACAGAGCCTGGCACTTAGTTGATCTTTAATAAATAGTGACTACTTAATTAGACTAATTTGTAATTTTGTTAGGAAAGGAATATTTTTTATATATACTTATACTGGGAAGGAGGGCCTTTTATTTAGTTACAATAACCTTACTCATGAGTACTATTTCTTAATTTATACTTCTCCTTTCTTATGTAAACTCCAGAAAACACATCTTGTGATATGAGTTTGTGGCTACAAGAATTAAAAAAAAAAAAAGGAACAGACACCCCAGTGGTCAACCAGTTCCAGCTGCAAATAAAGAAGGGGACAGGGAGTAGGGTAACAGAAGACAATTATATGGGGGGGAGTGAAATCTGGAGAGCTTGAAATTTTCTGACTTACTTTTCCATCTTCTTCAAACCCTCCCTAGTCACTTTTTAAAAGCATAATTCCAAATTGTTTTTTGGATCTAATTTTAACCAGAAAGGAAGGGCTGATTGAAGGAATAGAAACGATGCAGGCCTAACACAAAGTATTTAATAAATGTGTGTTGAGTGACTGACCGATGGACTAAATGGAAAGATAAGAATAAAAACTGTCAAGAAGTTTTGGTTCAGAGATCAAGGCAAACAGTGAAAAGTGAAAGCCTTGAAGGAAATCCAGAGCACAATTCCCTGGATTTATTCTAAGAATCACCTGGAGTCCCCAGGAAGCTGGGAGTTTAATGTATGGCCAGGGTGAAGGTCTTCTTCAGAAACTCACTAGACTTTTTCTTCCCTTTTTTCCTCCAGCATATACTCTAGAACCTTCAGAGTACCACAGACTGTCTGTCTCATTAAATCCCTGGCTGCTGCCAGTCTCAGACAACCAGCTGGCCTCCTCCCACCTTCAACTGGTCTCAATCTCCATGGAAAAGGTAAAAGTGTCCAATGAACACCTGAGGTTTTGCTTTTGTTTTTCTCTTTCTTCTGCTGTGCTTCTCTCTCCATATTCTTCTTAGATCCAAGCTCTAGATTGTACCATCAGTCGTTTGAAGGAAGCTTGTTTCTTCCTCTCTTAACCTCTGTATCAAACCAGGTATAAACATGAGAAGTTACATGAAGGAGAGAGATATAAGCCAGGAAGGATCTGCCTTTGGCAGTAATGAGAGATGAGTAGTAAGGGAGGAGTAGAGAGTAAAGGTCTCATAATCAAGGAACTGGCATTGGTGATAAAGCCACAGGTGGCTGGAATGTGGGGGGAAATAATAAGAGGATGGGATCAGGATACGTGGTAAATCAGCACTGGGATTCTGGACAGATCCATCAGAACAATGTCAGAGAAAATCAGATCTCATGAGCACGATTTGGGAGACTGTGTGTTTAGTGGAAAGATACTGCATTAGGAGTCAAGAAACCCTACTTATAATCCCAGTTCTAGTGCCAAGTCACTTTAGGATTCAAGGCTGATCACTTCATCTGTCTGGATCTCCGCTTCCTCATAGCTAAAGTAAGGAAATTGTACCAGATGGAATAAGGGCCCATTCCATATTTAATATTCTGTGTTTCTGTGGTAAAGATATTATATAGAAAATGAAACAAATGAGAGAGAGGAAGCTAGAAGACAAAGCTGGGGTCTACAATCAAGAGAACCAAAATTCAAATTTACCATCATATGCTTACTATGTGACAATGGATAGATTATTTAAATATTGTCTGCCTCAGTTTCCTCAACTGGAAAATAGTGAAAATTAAAAGCACCTACCACACAAGATTGTTGTGAGGATTAAATGAAATCTTTCAAAATGAAGTAATATTTGTAAAGTGGTTAGTACAGTGCTTGGCACATAATAGGTATATAATGTCTATTTTCTTCCTCACTAATCCAGGTTTTTTCCCCCCTAAGACTGGGGTTAAGTGACTTGCCCAGGGTCACACAGCCAGGAAGTGTTAAGTGTCTGAGACCAGATTTGAACTCAGGTCCTCCTGAATGCAGGGCTGGTGCTCTATCCACTGCACCACCTAGCTGCCCCCCAATCCAGTTTTGCAACACATTAGTGGTGTGATTTAGGAGGACAATTTCTGGCCAGATGTTGTGTTTGGGATCCAGCATCAATTGAGCAGGTTGTAGATACTAAATGTTGGGGTTCAGACGTGAAGAATTCACAATGGCTATTTTGTTTGACAAATGGTAGGTTTATTTAGGACAAGAGGCTACAGGCATGAAGAGACACAATAGACACTGGGAACGATAAATATGAAATAGATTTAGGAGAACATATAGTTAACAAGGAAATGGGTTTTTAAAATGATGGAAAAGACAAGCTCCTTAATGGAACTCACAATTAACCAAGAGAAAGGAGGCTGGAGTATGACTTTAGCTGACAGGCTACATCTGTAGTTAGTTAGCTAAGAGAAGGAGAAAGAATGGAGGCATGGTGGGGGATGAGAGGAAAGATACCATGTAGCATGGGGGAGGGGGAGGGCAAAAACACCAAAAGGCACTAGACAGAATGTAACCCAAAAGGGATTCAACAAAGTTGGCATGAGCCATGGACAGACTTATAGGGGAAATTAAACCTCAGGGTTTGATATAAACTAGATTTCGGAACAGACATAGCAAGGTGGGACTGCCTATGACCTCCACAGTGGGTGGAACCATGAAATTAAACTGATGCCCATCAGTACTCTTCCCTGTTTGCTTCAGGGAATAAGTCCATCAGTCTTTCTCTGCCAATCCCACCTACTTATCAGGATCTCACCATTAGGACAGAAACTGCTTAAAATGGGGGCTGACACCAAGCTATTATTATTTACAAGAAAAGATCTTCTTGTCTATGTTGTTACCCTTCAAATCTATCATAAGGGTCCAAATTCTAAATGACCCAGAGATTTGGGATTGAGCAAAAGCAAAGGCAGAATCTCCACACATCAGAATAAGTCCTGTCTAATATAAAGTAATTATAGTTAGTTGCCAGTCCCAACCAGTTCCATCAGTTTTATCATTCTCAAGCATGGACAGAATAATGCATGGCATCATAGAGACCTAGAGTATATTCTGCTAGGAGAGCATCAGCCCCTTTCACACCCTTCCTACCAACTTTGGCAATCCTTGGTCTTCAGACAATTCAGTGTGTTCATTGGTTTCTTGGAATGAAAGACTTCTATAGATATAGAATTCATTTACTGTTATTCTTCCAAATACATCAAAAACTAGTTTATGAGAGAGCTTCAATGTTTCAAGAAAAGAAAATGATTTGCCATTTCCTTCTGTAGATGTCCCCATTTTACAAGATGAGGAATTGAGTCAAATAGGAGCTAGATCTGGGACATCTAGATGAGACAGTTTCTATAAACACATCTCCACCCTGTCCCAAAGTTTGGACAAAGATTCATTGGCATAGGATTATTCAAAGGCAAGGATATTCAATTCACTTTATTTAGGGGGAAAGGGAAAGGAGACAGACATTTATTAAGTGTGACAGGTACTCTGCTAAGTACTTTATAAATATTATATAATTTTACCCTCACAACAACCCTGGGAAGTACGTGTTATTATAATCCCCATTTTCCAGTTGAGGAAATTGATTGTGGCAAAGGTTAAGTGCCTTGCCCAGAGTCATACAGTTAGTGTCAGAGGCTAAATTTGAACTCAGGTCCTCTTGACTCTGGACCTCTTTTACCCCTTATATCACCTTGTTCCCAGAAGGTGTGTTGTCAATGAAAACATAAGCCAGGAAAACAAGGGCCCTCAAGGGCTCAGTGCTGGGGTTGGGGGACAACTCGTTAAGACAGTTAATAACCATGCCAACATGATTTATTACTTAGCTCTGGAAAGGAATCAGTTTTCTTGGGAGCTACTTTCCAAACCCAACCTAGCTCCCTTCATTTGCATAGGTAATGGTTGTGTTATTAACAGCTCATTAGTGACTGCAAAAGAGGTCCAGCCCAAGCTACTGAAATGCAGAGCCATGGACTGAACTGGAAAGCAACAGTTCCAGTCAGGGAATTCCTGAGTCATGAAGGAGCCCAGTGTGGGGCAAAAAAAGGAAGGGGTGAAGGGTGGAGGGAGGGAAGCTTCCAGAGCTGAAGACTGTGATGGACATTTGGGGAATCCTTAACCTTTCTCTAATCAAGAGCTATTTCTGATTTCTCCTAAGTCTGATGATTGCTGTCAGAGCTGGGGAGGGAGAGGAGAGGGAAGGAATCCAGGGAGAAGGCACATAACAACAAAGGAAATTGGATGGGAATTGTTGAGAGTATAAGATGATGATGATGATGATCATGGGGTGTTGACTAGGAGGGTCAAGAGTATAAATAAAAAGTCACTGGCAGGAGTGACAGACAGCTTGGAAGCCCGTCAGGGCTAATAAGGGATTGACATGTTGGGTGGACTCTGATCTTATCTTATTCTGGGGCTCAGAGTGGGGGTGGGAGAAGAGAACAATTGGCTCCCTTCCTCTTCCTCTCTCATTCTTGGTATGTTATAGGGGAAGGAACATTGTCCTGGTTGTCCAGAGAGTTGGGTTTTAGTTTCAGCTCTGACACTAGTTAGCTGAATAGCCTCAGGCAAGCAAGTTACTTCACCTCATCTGCAAAAAATGAAGTGTTGAAGCAGATAATCTCTAAGGTCCCTTCTCACACTAAAATTCAATAATTCAGTCATTACTTCTCTTTCTCCCCAAAGTTAAATGCAACTTAGTAAATGTGAGCGATTTTTATTCACACAAAAATAACAATGAGAAGCTCTCCAAAATACAATTCCTTATTGCACTGGATAGCACCTCAAGGCCTGGGTATGCCTGGAAATCAGCAGCAGCTCCAAGGTGGGAAGAAATGAGTCCTGACCTAAAAGAAATCTGTTAGTGGGTGGGAAAGAGTGAACATAAGAATAGGAAGTCCCCTTTCTGTTCCATACTGCCTTTCATCATGCTGCTCCCTCCACATGCTCCATCCCTAGCACATGGATAAGAGTACTAGCTACCAGAATGCTATGAAAGGACTGGGAGTTTGGTTGTGCTGTCTACAAGGCCAGTTTATTTTGGGCAATGCTGAAGTGAGAGAGGGAAGAATTCAAATGTGCATGAGGAATTTGGAGGGCCTCTTTCTTCCTCTGTTCAGGGAAGAAAATAAAAGAGAAAGACAGAGACTATAAGAATTACTCATCATCTTGAGGTTCCCACCACTCTGAAGGGAATTTATTCCAAATAAACAGGGAATCAAATTGGGATATGCTAAAAGCCATAGACACTACGTCTCCTGAGACCAGAAAAGCATGTGCTTGGATTCCTGAGAGAAGAGGAGGTTCAGTATCATTCCTAGTTGACTCAACAAGGAATCCTTAAGAAATGTCACAATCTTCCCAACACGATGACTAACATTTTACATAGAAGTATAAGGAAGCAAATCAAGGAGGATAATTCCAGGAAATAAAGATGAGACAGTTTCTATAACTTGTTGTTGTAATTCAGTCATGGCCAACTCTATGTGACTCCAAGGACTTTCGTCCATGGGGTTTTCTTGTCAAAGATACTGGAGTGGTTTGCCATTTCCTTCTGTAGATGTCTCCATTTTACAAGATGAGGAATTGAGTCAAATAGGAGTTAGATGACTTGTCCATGGTTCCATGGCCAATAAATGTCAGATCTTTCTGATTTAAAAACTGGTGTTCTATCCACTGAACCATATAGCTGTTTTGTTATCAAAGATCCAATAAAGCTCTATGAAAGAGCTCCTAAGTAGGGATTAGAAGGTCCTTTTCCATCCTTGATTTTGCTACTAATTTGTCACATGATCTTGGTTGGACAAGTCACTTAACTTTTCTAGTCCTCAATATCCCCATTTGTCAAATAAGACCTGAGATAATATAGAGGATTCTTTCTAGCTCTGAGATGCATTCCCCTGATGCATAAAGAGCAGATCAGGCTGTTCTTTCAGACAAAAACACATTAAGTGGTGCACTCATTTCTTGCTTTGCAGGAGGATTTCACCTAGCTCCTTGACTTGTAGTTATAGGAGGGCTTGGAGAAGAGTTAGGAAGGGAAATATTTGCACAGATGCTTGCATTATAATGCCCCTTTCCTAATTGGGAAAGTCTCCCTAAAGCAGGTAGCCTCTCAGGTATAAGAAAGAATTCCTTGAGATAAGCTCAGACCTCTGTGGGTTAGAAATCCCTAGTGGCTTTCTAACTAGGGATCCTGGAGGTTGTGCTTGGAGGCTTTCTCACCAGACCTCATCTGCTAGAAGATCAGTCTATTCTACTGAGGCCTCAGGATTTGCCCTGGGAGCCCAGAAAATTCTGAGCAGCTCCAGAAGCCCTCCCCCACTTTGCCTTGCCATGCTCTTTGCTGATGTTCCAGACCCGCAGACTAGCACAGGTTACCTCTCTTTTCAATTCTTCCCTCTTTCTCCTAAGTACAGAAAATTACTACAATCATTTTTAAAGTAAAAAATGTAATCAACTGGATATGATCCAATCTTCTGCAGGTGCCTTTGTGAGAAATATGTATTCAAGGGACCTGAAATGGATAAATATACATATATAAAGCTATACATATATGTAGATGTGTACACATAGACACAAACAAGTAAAAATGAATAAAATATAAATTTTTAAAGAATAGAGCTGGTTACAATCAATAACTGTGGACTTATTGACTGCTTTCCCCATTACACTGTGATACCTCTGTAATCTTGCCAGCAAATTCTATAAAGGGCACATCTGTGCAAGATGAGATATCCATTGTCAAAAGTTCTAATTCTCTCCACCCCAACTCTGATAACAACAGCAGGGCAGTTTCTGCTGAGTGATCTGGTGTCAGTGAACCACATGACATCACTCTCTAAAACTCATATTGTGTCTCTGCCCCCAGGCCATCTCTGTCCTTAGCAAGTTGGCAGGAGAAAGAGAAGCAGAACCAGAGAGAACTCCACCCCACTCTGGCAGAGGGAGTTCAAGCAGTTCTCTGTCTTTCCAGGACTTTTTCTGGAGGGACAAAATCTTTCTGCCTTAGCTCAGATTATTGAAAATTATCCAAAAAGAATGAAACTAGATTTTTCACCCCCTGGAGAGGTAAGAGTGGATGAGGAAAAGCAGCATTACATAATGGTCAGTGTTGGATCTAAAAGCCTGGGTTGAAATCCCATCTCTGAACACTTTCTAACTATGTGACTATAGATGAGTCTGAGATTCAGCTTTTCATATGTAAAATGTAATATCTACCACTACCTATCTTTTAGGTGAGGGGGCCTCAAATTAGATGTAAAAATTGGTTGTTATGAAGGAGCATTTCTTAAAAGTTTGACTTAATTTATTGTTCACAAAACCAGACAAAAAATCAGATTCATAAAGTTGCAAAAGACCTAGGAATCAGCTAATACTTGGACAATTCCTCAAAACATTCTACTTTCCAATCTCCATTTGACAGTCTTTAATGAAAGGGAACCACTGTCCATTCAAGGCAGACCGCTTTGCTTGGGGGTAGCTGTGAAAACCATTTCTTGCTCCTAATTCTGCCCTGGAGAGACAAGTAGAATGGGGTTTTTCAAGGTCAGTCCTTCGAATACTTAAAGATGGCTATCTCCCCTAGTCTTCCCTTCTTCAGAGGTTACTTCTTTATTCTTCATGATTAGTTTTTTGAAGCACCCCTTGAGAACAACTGAGCTGGGATGTAAAGGACTCAAAATGTAGAACAGCTAATTTTTTTTGACATGACCAATGTGGAGGAATTTGCTTTGACTGACTATAAATCTTTGAGCAATATATAAACTAAGTTGGCAATGAATAGAGCACCAGATCTGGAGTTAGGAAAACTGAGTTCCAATCCAGCCTCTGAAACAGTAGCTATGTGATCCTGGGCAAGTCACTTAACTGTGTTTATCTCAGTTTCCTCATATATAAAAAGAGTTGTAGAAGGAAATAACAAACCAGCCCAGTATTGTTGCCAAGAAAACCCCAAATGAAATTAGGAAGAGTCAGACATGATTGAAATGATGGAAGAACAAGAACAAATTATTACTGTTACCCTTGGGGATCTTCTAAATAGCTGCTGGAGGTCTAAGCCTAGGGATGCATTGGTGTTAAGGATAGACCTGAATCCAGCACCCATTTGTTCAAGATCAATTTTGGGAGCAAATGAGGTACTTGTAGATAATTGAACAGTTAATAAAAGATTTAATTAGCTGGAATACAACAAGGAGACAGTTACATTCCTTCAGTTCCTGAGCCCCTGAAGTCCCTCTTCTCCTTATGGAAACATCTAGTTGCCAGGGCAGGTTATGATGACTGTCATGGTCCTCAAACATGCATCAATCAATCAACAAACACTTATTAAGTACCTACTATATAGCAGGCATCAAGTTTGAGAGAGCAGGACCCCAGAGACTAGAAAGCCATTTTAAAACAGTCAGAGGCCACCAAGTATTTGTATCAAGGGAAGCTCAGCTTACAATCTGTTCCATTTGTGGATCATCAAATTTTCATTTTGTCAACTTTTTAGCCCATTTCTCAGAAAAGAGGCAAGGATGGACTCTGGAAGAGATTATTCCTATCTTTCTGACTTCTCTCAACTCGTATCTTTAACCCTCTAGACTTAAATTATCTTGCTTCTTTCAATTTTTAACAATTCTATAAAAATAACTATCCCACTCTGGTGAAACTATTTCCTTTTGGAGGACCTGAGCTCATACCCCATCTCTGAGTCTTGTGAAAATTATTTCCTTTCCCTGAGCCTCAATTTTCTTATTTGCAAAAGTGAAGTAGTTGAACTAGATATCTGTCAAGGTTCTTTCTAGTTCTAAACCTACAGTTCTCACCCCAAAGTAAAGGAGTCCCTTCCCAGCCAGTGTGTTAGGGATTTGGATTCTGAGGGGAGATCATTGGTGATGTGTGTCTGTGGGGGGGTGAGGGTGAAGCATCCTGAAGGCCTTGTTCTCAGGGGCATTCTTTCCAAATAGAAAGCAAAGCTCTGCTGATTCTGATTATGAAGATTTACAGCTGGAAGTGAGTTTCCCTGGCAATATTGTCTACTGCCTTTATGAGCAGCAATTACACAGAGTTTGGTACCTGGGAAGGCAACAGGCAGGCTCTGAAATGCTGAAATGCTCTGACTATCACTCGGAGGAGCCCAACATCTTTAGTAATAAATATTGACGTTCATTAAGACAAAGCCAGAATTCAATCTGTCCATAGGAATTCTCTGCTTCCGGCCTCCTGTCTGGCCCTTATTTGCAAGATGTCCCTGTGGGAATGAAGCAGGTCGTGCTCACCTCACTCCCCAAGATGCATTTTATTCAATGAGACTTGTCCCCAGTGAACCGAGTGTCTGACAGGCCAATTTGGAAATGAATTTGGTGCATTTTGTGTTGATTATTTATTCTGCAAATGAAGGTCTGTGCTGGTGTGGCTGACAGCTCTGGGGATGGAAGAACTCTGCTTTGGGCTCACCCCAAAGCAGGAACAATGTGCAGAAAGCCAACTTCCCTAGAGCCACTGGACATGGGCCCATTCATCGCTGCCCTGAAATGCTCCCGGCTCCCCACATTTCCTCCTGCTGACTAACCCCTGCGATGCCTTCCCCACTAGCAGACACGAAGGGGTATGAAAAAGAAGAGATGTCTGTCCGTGCCTATGCTCCCATCTGCTGACAATTAGACTCCCACTGTCCTATCTACTCTTCATCTGAAGGATCCAGTGGCCCCCTGGCCTCCAGGCAGCTGCCCTAGCCCCATATACTTTGGATGGAAACTCCAGTAACCAGCTATTCCATTTCCCCAACATCTGCCTCCCTCAAACCAGGTCAAATTGCATATCAATCAATCATTGTTTTGAGCATCATTTATAGGAAAAAATTATGCTAAGTAAGCATGGTGAAGAGATTAAAAACTGGTTAAGATCCAGTCCCTGCTTTCAAGAAGCCTGCAATCTAACAGAGAAAACAAGATATTTGCACCAGTGTGTGTCTGACCAATCAATCTGAGAGAATTTGGTTAATTTAATGTTGATTTTTTTTTTCTGCTGTAGTGGCAACAGTGGGCAGAGGACTGGCCAGGAAGCCAGAAAAACCAAGGTTCAAGTTCTTTGATATATATTGGCTACTTCAGGCAATGCTTTAAGAGTTAAAGATTGCAGAGAAGGTGCCTCATCATCAGAGAAATCACAAGTTCAGTCCCTATTTCTAACCCTATTTATGCTGCAAATGAAAAAAATAAAAGAGATTCAGTAGGCTTAATGGAAAAGTTTTGGGGAGAATAGTAGTGAAAGAGGAAGAGTCAGGGAAATTTTCCCAAGAGAAGAGGCTTGAAGGCAGAAGATTTGAAAAAGTCAAAATAAGGAAGGCTTTTCAGGGAGGGAGAAACAAGATTAAGAGAGGCTGGAAGGACAGGATTTACAGGCCTGCTAGGTTTGAACTAAATGGTGGGTGTTGGGGAGCAGTTGGAAATGAGTGTAACTCTATAGGCCAAAGTTTGGTAAGACCTTGAAAATAAAGCCAAAGAATCTGAAAAGACTAAAATCTGAATCTATATAAGATGACTAGAACTTTTTAAATTCATATTTGCTGAATTCTTTACTGGCTGATGTTTAAATTATATTATGTTATATTATGGTTATATTATATAACCACTACTTGCTTTTGTTGTCAAATATTTTGATTCCTTCATTCATTCACCCATTTAATTTGTTTTTATTAAGAGCCTATTATTTCACACATAGTTGATATCATATTGCTTGCCATCTCAGAAGATGAGGGAAGGAAAGAATTTGGAACTCAACATTTTAAAAAATGTTAAAAATAACATCTATTTTTAAAAACAACATTTTTAAAGAGTCAGTGGCAGGTATAGTACCTGGGAATACAAAGACAGAAATGAAATAATTCTTACCTTGAAGGAACTTGTATTCTATGAGAGGGAACCACAAATTCACAGATAATTAAATAGAAAACAAAGTCATTCAAAGTCATTTGGGACAGAAGGCACTAGAAACTAGTGGATCATGACAGGTCTCATGTAGGAACTAGTATTTGAGTTGATCCTTTAAAGAAGCTAGAGATTCTAAGAGGCCTCAGAAATAGGAAGAGAATATGTTTCAAGCATAGGCTAAAAAAAAATCCAATAATTTTATAGGTTCACCCTCAACATGAGTCTTGACAATTGATTTGCCCAATGGAAGATCAGGGGAGATGGTGTGTCTGTTTATGATTTAGAATCCTTCTCATATCATCTTTTGGAATCATCTTCTGAAAGAACAAGTTTTATGTCCAGGATGAAAGGAAGGAGAGAATTTGGAACTAGAAAATATTTTAAAGAATGTTAAAAATTGCATTTATATGTAATGGGGAAAGGGAAGAAATACTGTTCCAAAAAAAGTTTTACCTCATCATTCCTTTGCTCAACAGTGGCTCCCTATCCCCTCTAAGATGGAGAGGATACACATGTGCAAAAATGTTTGTAGCAGTACTTTTAGTAGTGGCAAGGAGCTGGAAACTGAGTGGATGCTCATCTGTTGGAGAATGGCTGAATAAGTTGTGGTATATGAATGTTATGGAATATTATTGTTCTATAAGAAATGGTAAGCAGGATCAAACCAGACATCTGATACTTACTAGCTATGTGACCACCCCCCCAAAAATAATTTAATCCCACTTGCTTCAAAACAACAAAAGAACTCTGTCTTCCTTCAAAAACTAAGTTTGTGGGCCACCTCCTAAGAAAAATCTTTCTTTGATACCCTTGATTAATCTTCAGATGACCATCTCGTCTGTTTAAATGCTGTATCCTCTCAGTAAAATGGAAGCTCTGTGAACCTAAGGACTATTTTTCAATTTGTCTTTATAAATTATCATCATAATAGGAAAAGATAATGATAAATGTTAGAGGGGATGTGGGAAAACTGGGATATTAATATATAGTTGGTGGAGTTGTGAACTGATCCAACCATTCTGGAGAGCAATTTGGAACTATGCTGAAAGAGTTATCAAACTACATACCCTTTGGTCCAGTAGTGTTTCTGCTGTATCTATATTCCAAAGAGATAAAAAAGGGGCAAAAGATTAACAATTACAAAAATATTTATAGCATTTCTTGGTGGCAAGGACCTGGAAACTGAGTGGATGACCATCAGTTGGGGAGTGGCTGAATAATTTACAGTATATGAATGTTATGGAATATTATTGTTCTATAAGAAATGATAAGCAGAATGATTTCAGAAAGGTCTAAAGAGACTTATGAAATAATGCTGAGGGAAATGAGTAGAACCAAGAGAACATTGTACAAAACAACAAGATTATATGATGATCAATTATGTTGAACTTGACTCTTTTCAGTAAAGAGTTGATTCAGGCCAATTCCAATACACTTGTAATAGAGAGAGCCATCTGCATCCAGATAGAGAACTGTGGGTATTGAATGTGGATGACAACGTAGTCGTTTCACCTTTTTTGTTGTTGTTTACTTGCTTTTTTGTTTTCTTTCTCATTTCTTTCCTTTTTGATACGATTTTTCTTGTGCAGCATGATTGGGGAAATATGTTTAAAAATAAATCATCAACATAATTTACAAATATCATATCATTTGTACTTACAACAATCCTATTATTATCCCCATTTTACAATTTTGGAAACTGAGACAGGGATTGTGACTTGCCCAAGAATGTACCTGAGACTGAATTGGAACTGAGGTCTTACTGAAAGCATATTCATCACTCTATCCGCTGCAAAACCTAGTTATATCCCTCATCCTAACACATGGTATTATTCTTTACCTTTATGGGCACTTAATATTTGCTAAATTATAGTGGAAGCCAGGTGCCCCTGGGGCACTAAATTAATATTCTTGTGTTCCTAGTTGCATGGACACCTCGGTAGGGATTAAAGGGGGGGAGGTAGCTGAGGGGGGACCTGTCTCCTTTATCTTCCCAACTAGAATATTTTTAACATTCAAGATCTCAGTTCTAAATGCAAAGGACTTGGAAACCACATAGCTTTGGAAACCACAAACCTCATCCATCCATTAGTATGAATGTTATTCTCTCCTTGCAGGCTCAATGCTAGATAACTCAGGAGGTTGAACTCAGAAAACCCCAAGTCAAAGTCCCACAAAGACACCCTCCCTGGGGAGTGAGCCTAGCTAGGGCTCAGGCATAGAGACCCCCTGGGGTCCTCTTCCCATAAGCAGTAGTCCCAGAAGGGACTGGGAGACTCCAGCTAATAGGCACAAAGAACCAAGCTCAGCATCTCCCTCCTAAAAGACTTGATTCTCTGCCAGGAGAGACAAATCATTATCTCTTTTTGGAAGATAGAGGGTGGACAGAGTCATTGAGCAATTAAGTTTCTAGCCTGAAGTCATAGAGCAAGTTGACATTGGAGCCTTTAAGCATCAAAGCCTCCCAAGGCAATCAGACAGTAAGTAGGCTGGGCCTCCACAGGCTGCCCTCAGGCTGCTAGGTTCATATACCTTCATCTTGCCCAGCTAACCACTCAGCTGTCTCATTCCTGGGATCCCACACAGCAGAGAAACTCAGGGCATTCTGATTTTTACTCTCTCCTGTCACTCCAAAGCTGGACCTTCTCAAAATAAGTAACTATCCCAAAAGGTGAGCCATAGTCCAAGGATGTTGAGGGATATAAATTATTAAATGAGGAAAATGTATAATAGAAATTGTGGATGACATTGAGGTGAAATTGCCCTCCTCTGGAATAAAAAGTGGACTTAGGATGACCAATTCAACTGGGACCAGAGCAATTAAATTGTAATTGGGTTTTGCTTCAACCAGTCAAATGAAACTGTTTTCTGGACTATCACCAGTAACCTCCTAATTGCCAAGTGCTATGGTCTTTTGTCTCTTCTCCTTGGTTATGCTGTAGTCATTTGTCATTGTTGATCATCTTCCTACTCTGTCCTCCTTTAGTTTTCACAAAATTTCATCATCCAAGTCTCTAATTGTTCCTTAACGCCCACCCCCATGAAGTTTTTCTTCATAAGCCTAAAAGGTGGCTATGTTGTTTTTTTTTTTTTTTAATTTTTGGGGGGGAAAGCAATTGGGGTTAAGTGTTAAGTGTCTGAGGCTGGAGGGTGGTTGTTTTGTTTTGTTTTGGTTTTTTTAACTCTTTGAGATAATAATCACCAATCAATGGAAGTTTTCTAGCTACTGATAAATGTCTACCTATGGGGGAATTTCGGGGGGTTTTTGTTGTTGTTGTTGTCTTAGTAACTTCAATGCCTACTGAACCATATACTTGAAGCACTTAATATTGGGGCCATTGGTAAATAATAGAATCTCAGAGAGAGAAAGGCCTCAAAGACCATCTAATTCAGCCTAGTAGGAGTTTTCCTCTTCTATAACCCTAACAATTAGTCATGGAGCCTATGGCTGAAGGGGTCACTGAGACATGTAAAGATGTCATCTTAAAAAACTAAATTCTCCCACTATATCTGGGGCCATCTTCTATCCCTTTTTAAAGATTTTTACATGTCTCAGTTTGTGTGAGGCAATACCCATTCAATGATTAAGGAAAGGTAACAAATGAGGTAAAAATGGCCACTTTTGCCTATTCAAAAACAAGCTCAATCTGGGAGGGGAAGACCCTCAGAGTCTCTGGACAGAACAAAAACAGTTGCTACTTAACATTCAATTAGTCCTCAAAACCTCAAAAATGGCCAACTGAGGCTTAGGCTAAGACTTATTGTTGGCCATTCAATAAGAGTCAGAGTAATTTGGGTTTAAGTCATAGTCCAGTGGTCCTCAAACTTTTTACATAGGGGTCCAGTTCACTGTTCCTCAGACTGTGGGAGGGCCAGACTGTAGTAAAAACAAAACCTCACACAGTCTCCGCCCCTCAGCCTATTTGCCATAACCCATGGGGCCGCATAAATGTCCTCAGCGGGCGCATCTGGCCCGATGGCTGTAATTTGAGAACCCCTGTCATAGTCAAATAGTTTCATTTACCTAATTTTAATCACCAAGCAGGGTGACTTGCATGATGAGTGAAACTGGTGATTTTGCACCACTTTGCCTCACTTAAATCCAATTCACTAATAAGTCATGACATCTTCTACCTGATGAAATCAATTCTCTTCAAGAATGATGGACAAATAATATGTGAGTAGTTGTAGTTGTCCCAATGGGGTTCCAACTGGACAGTTCCAGTTGGACAAGGCTTCTTACATGTCTTCTTTCCTTCCCTCTCTTCTTCCCTCTCTTCTTTTTCTCATTTTTTTCTTTCTTTCTCCACATGGAGACTCATATACTTAATGATGGGTAGGTGCTCTGCCCAAAGGAATATAAATTTCTTAAACTAGGGCTCAGTTAAACAAGGCTTGGATAAATTCCATTTGAATTCTTGACTATGCCTTAAACTCAGATCACTCTGGCTCACTGATTGGCCAATAATAAGTCCCAACTCTAGCCTCTTTTCATCATTGTTTAGCTTTTGATGACTCATAATGAGTGTAAATAGAAATTGTTCTGACCAGAAACACTGAAGAATCTTCATCCCCACCAAAAAAAGTAAACTTTTTTGAATAAGCAAAGAAGTCCATCTTTTGCTTCATTTCTTATTCAACCTTAAATCATTGAATAGCTGTTGCCTCAAAGACCTGTGAAAGACCTTACAGGGAATGTAAATTTCTTGAAATAGAGCTCTAGAAACCAGGGATTGCTAAAGGCCATTGCAATTCATATGTAGCTACTTGACCACACAATAAACCCAAATCTTTTTTGCTTTCACTGATTGACTAATAACGGGCAACAACCCAAGTGTCAGTTGGCTACTATTTGGGTTTTACTGACTCTGAGTGAATGTAAATAGCAACTGGCCAGAAACCCTTGTCTTCCCTTCCCAAATTGATTTCCTAGGTAATCCAATTTAGGACAATGTTACCCCTCTGCAATTTCCTCTTACTGTACCTACTTCTCTTGGGAACAAAAAACAGCAAGTAAAATTCCTCTTTCACGTTGTTTGTTATTGCTGTTGTTTGTCTTTTTTTAAGGGGACCAATAGCATCTTGGGTGATGACTTGAGTCCCACATAAATTGGATTTAAAGGAGGCAAAGTTACAATTAGCCTCACTTTCTGCCAGCCATTGAAATATAGACAGGACAGAAGTTGGGATGGTTGATGATAGATAACTATGACTAACCTCCTAAGTGCTCCATCTACGTCATGTGCCTTCAATGTCATTGAAACAAATTGTTTGCCTCAATTTCCACTTTAGTAAAGAGTAGATAATAATAGCACCTACCTTCCAGGGTTGCTTAGAACACCAAGTGAGATAATATCTGTAAAGCACATAGCACCATACCTAGCACATTCAAAATGCTTAATGAATGCTTGGTCCTTCCCTCCTTCTCCTCTTCATGGCTTTATCAGCTATAGATTTGATAAGAAACATGCCACCTGTACTTTTATCTAAGTCCTAAATAAAAATATCACATAGCAGAGTAGTAAGTACAGATTCCTAGGGCCCTCTACCTAGAGACTTCTCTTCAAACTGGCACTGATTCATTAATGATATCTCTTGGGGTCCAGTCATTTGTTCTTATTCCATGTACCAGTACTAACAATTAGCCCGCATTTTCCATCTTGTCCACAAAGATAGTATGAAAAAGTTTGTCATGTGATCTAATGAAATCTAAGCATATTAGATTTACATCATTTTCCTCATACTCTGTCCAAAAAAAAAAAAAAAAAAAAAAAAAAAAAAGATGACATTTCTCTGACATGACCTGTTTTTTATAAGGTCATGCTGACTCACAGTGATTATTGCTTCCCTTTTGAATTAATGACAAAACATCCTTTTAATAAGATACATTGGGGTTTTGTGAAGAATTCAAGTCAAATACAATAGGCTATATTTGGAAAACTCTTTCCTTTTCCCTTTGAAAATGGGAAAATGTTCTTTCTTCAGTTTTGTAAAGAACCTAACATTCTCTATGATTTAAAAAAACTTAAACATCTCAGCACTTGTGATACTACTTTCAAAAAGATTGGAAGCTTCTTTATCTATTTTATCCAATTCCTTGATTTCAGCTATGACTATATAGATGACTTCCAAATCCCTATCACCATCTTGGACTACTTTTATGCTGCTATCCAATTCCTCCTGCTCTCAGCTAGATTTCTCTAACTGGTATTCTGCTTAATACCTTAATATCTTAAGATTAACACATTCAAAACTGAATTTATCATCTTCTTCTTCTCACCAAAACCACTTCTCCCTTTTCTCTTCCCAATATGAGTTAATGATACCACTATTTTACCATTTACCAAAGCTAAAATCTCAGCATTATCTTTGATTGTTCCCTCTCCATCCCCCTCACATGTAGTCATCGAATCCAAACAATTCTCCCTTTACACTCTGATATCGCTCTTCCTACCAACTTTATGTCAGTGGAAATGGACAGAAAAAAAGAACAAATAATCATTATTGTTCACCTCTAGGGAAAAGGAAGGGAAGGAAAACACCTTCATCACTTTCTGTCTTTGGACTATTGTAGTCATCTCCTTGTTCTCCTTGACTCCATTCTGTCATTTTCACAAACCATTTTAAAATTTAATTCAATTTGACATATTTCAACCAGTCAATAAACTAAGTGCCTACTATGTGACTGTGCTAAGCACTGATAGAAAAATTGTATTTGTATGCCAAAGAGATTATAAAAGAGGGGACAGGACCCACATGTGGGAAAATGTAGCATTCTTTTTGTGGACACCCATCAATTAGGGAATGGTTGAATTAGTTATAGTATATACATAAATACAATAGAATTCCATTATTCTATAAGAAATGATGAGCGAGCTGATTTTAGAAAAGTCTAGAAAGACTTAAATGGGCTGATGCTGAGTGAAGGGAGCAGGACTCCCCTTTACAGTAAAAGCAAGATTTTGGGATAACCAACTATGATAGACTTAGTTCTTCTCAGCAATAAAATGATTCAAGATAATTTGACAGACATGAGATAGAAAATGCCATCTGCATCCAGAGAGAAAATTATGAAGATTGAATGAGGATCAAAGCATACTATTTTCATCATTTTTATTGTCTATTTGCTTTTTTCTCATGATTTTCCCTTTTGTTCTGATTTTTCTTTGACAACAATGACTAATATGAAAAATGTCTATCAAAAACCTAAAATTCAAACCTGATCAAAAAAAACTAATGAGTCATTAAAATAAATGACTTTTTCCATCCAAGAACTGTACAAAAAATTTAAAGTTTATCAACAGAAAAGGAAGTTATCATGGTCAGGACAAGCTCTAGAATAGACAAATAACCCAGTAGCCTTCTGGCAGAACAAGAAAAAAGGGCCAGAAAAAAGGTAGCCTTCAGAAAAAGCAAGAGGAGATCTTCTCCCCACCACCCTAAGAAATTTAAAGGTGAACAGAAAGCCCAGGATGGCACTTTGGAAGCCTGAGAGAGTGAAGGCTTCTAGTACCACATGGTAGTATACAAACCAGGAGGACAGTCCAGGTGCCCAAGGGTTTTGAGGTCCCTATTACTCTGTATTGAGATGTCAAAATGGTCTCTGAAAAGCCAGCATTCTGTACCTCAGACATCCAGGAAGCCTAACTTTAAGAGGTCATTTAAAGACTCTAGATGACTCATGGTAAGTCAAAGCATGATTAACTACACTATACAAAAGCATATGAAGAGCAGAGCCTGACCCTAGTAAAAAAACCCAGTTCAAGAACTAAAACTAGAGAGATGAGTAAACCAAAAAAGACAACAACCAGTATCAAACATTATCATAGCTCTGTATATGCTCCCAAAGAAAAAATAATCCCATAATAATAGCAAGCAAAAGTTCAAAAGTAAAAAATAATTCATAAGAACTACATAAATAGCTAAAAAATTAAGCAAGAGGTGCAACATGAAATGAAAGCTCTTTAAAAAAGAATGATGAAAATAAGTAGTTTGGAAAAGAAATTGGTATGCCTATCCAAGGAATAAATTCCCTAAAAACTATAATAAATCAAAAAGAATCAATGACTCCATGAGAAAGGAAGAAAAATTAGACCAAAATCAAAAGTTTGAAAAAGCAAGAGAAAATATAAAATATTTTAAATTTTTAAAAATTAAATTCAAAGCAAAACAAAACAAACACTGATATGAAAGGAAAACAAGGAGACATAATTCAGAATCATTCAAACCATGATTTAAAAAAAAATATCTAGATGCTGTATTTCAAGAAATCACAAATGAAATTGCCTATATTTATTAGAGCCAGAGGGCAGAAAAGATAGAAAGAATTCAGTGATTACTGAATTGCAAAGGAATTGCAAAAGGAAAACTCTCAGTAACATCATACTCCACTACTAGCAGATTCTAATATAAACAAGAGGTCTTAAAACCTAATATTCCAAAAAGGAAAGGACATAATAGACTAAGAATAATTGGTTTTGTTTTGAGAGTTTTAAGAACAGTGGGGGTAAAAGGAATGTATTAGTGTAAAATAGAATAAGACAGTGGAACTTGTGATTTCTCATAATTAGGTTGTGTGAGAAGAGTATGCAAAATTAGGGGAAAGGTTGAACACCCTCAAAGAGTATGATGAAGAAAAACATCCAAATGAAACAGGGAAATGAGTTCATAAAAGGAAAAATAATATGAGAGAAGTTAGTTGCAAATAATTTTTTTCTATTAGTGAAGAGGATAAAAAAGGAAAACAAACTAGGATCTAAGATGGAGTGGGGAGGAGGATCATCAGTTGGGAAATGGTTCAACAGATTGCTGCATCTGAACATACTAGAATATGATGGTTCTTGTTCAGATGTATTCTACTCTTTGTGAACTCATGGTCCATATAGCACATCAAGCCCTTCTACTTGACTATCTCCCAAAGTCTTTGCTTCCATAGCAGTATCCATCTCATCCTCTACTGTCCCCTTCTTCTTTTGCCTTCAGTCTTTTTCAACATCAAGGGCTTTTTCGATGAGTCCTGTGTTCTTATTATGTGACCAAAGTATTTAAACTTCAGTCTCAGTTTTTGACCTTCCATTGAATAGTCTAAATTAATTTCCAGTATTGACCTATTTGATCTTTTTTACTGTCCAAAGGACAAATTCTCATAGTCACACTTGCTACTGGACAAACCACAAAGCTTTGACCATGGGAACCTTTGTCAGCATGGTAATATCATTGTTTTTAAATATGCTGTCCAATTTGCCATAGCTTTTCTTCCAAGGAACAATCCTTTTTTTTTTTTTTTTTTAATTTCATTACTATAGATCTTTAAGACTAAGAACATAAAGTCTGATACTGATTCCCTTTCTTCTCCCTTCCTTGACATAAAGAGATTAGATCAGCTGTCATGGTCTTAGTTTGCTGTTCTTGTTGTTTTTAATGTTAAGTTTCAAGCCAACTTTTACACTCTACACTACAAGCCCTTATCAAAAGGCTTAATCTTTTTCACTTTCTGCCATCAGAGTGACTTTGTCTACATATCTGAGATTGTTGATATTTCTCCTGGTAATCTTAATTTCAACTTTTGACTCATCCAGTTTATCATTTTGTATGATTTACTCTGCATTAACTTATGTTAAATAACTAAGTGACAATAAACAATCCTATGGTACTGCATGCAGTTGTTCTGCATTTGGTTCTGTTGTTTTCTGACCTACATAAAGATTTCTCAGGAAACAAATAAGATGATCTAGTATTCCCAGCTCTTTAAGGACTTGCCACATTTTGTTGTGATCAACACAAAGACTTTTAATACAGTCAATGAAGCATATATACATATTTTTCTGAAACTCTCCATTATCTAGTAAGTGGCAATTTGGTCTCTAGTTCCTCTACCTACCTCTTTGAAAACCAGCCTATTCTTCTGATAATTCTTGGTTCACATATCGATGAAGCCTAGCTTGAAAAATCTTAAGCACATCCTTGTTGACAAATGAAATGAGCACAATTGTTCAGTAATTTGAACATTCCTTCTCACTGCTTAGAATTGGGATGTTAACCAATTTTTTTCAATACAGTGGCCACTGCTGAGTTTTCCAAATGTGTTGGTATACTGAGTATAGCATTTTAATAGCAGCATGTCTTAGGATTCTAAACAGCTCAGTTAGAATGCTATCACCTCATCTAGCCTTATTGTTAGCAATGCTCCCTACGGCCCACTTGACTTCAGTCTCCAGGAAGTCTAGCTCTAAATGAATAATCACATCATTGTGGCTATCAGTGATGTTAAAATCTTTCTTGTATAATTTTTTTTCTATAATCTTGCCACCTCTTCTTAATCTCTTCTGCTTCTGTTTAGTGCCTACCATTTTTGTCTTTTATCTTGCCCATTTTTACAAGATACATCCTTCTATATCTCTAGAAAAGATATTTTGTCTTAACCATTCTATTGTTTTCTTCTATTTCTTTGCATTGATAAGTTAAGAAAATCTCTCTCCTTGCTATTCTCTGGAATTCTGAATTCAGTTGGGTATATCTTTCTTTTCTCCTTTCCTTTTCACTTTCCCTTTTTCCTCAGCTCTTCCTAAAGCTTCATCAGACAGCCATTTTTTACTTTCTTGTTCTTGTTATTTGAAAAATTTTTGTTGCTGCTTTCTATACAATATTGTGAACCTCTGTCTATAATTCTTCAGGCACTTTATCAGTCTAATCCCTTGAATCTATTCATCACTTCCACTTCATATTCATAAAAGATATTATGCAGGTCATATCTATACAGTCTAATGAATGATTTTTCCCTACTTTCTTCAATTTGTCTGAGTTTCTCATGATCTGAGCCACAATCCACTGTATTGTTTTATCTGACTATAAAGAGCTTCATCTTTGGCTACAAAGTATATAATCAATCTGATTTTGATATCGACCATCTAATGAACTGTCTTTTGGTTATTGAAAAAAAAAGAGTGTCTACTATAAGCAGTAAGTTATATTGGCAAAACTCTATCAGTATCTATATTTGCCTTATTTCATTTTGTACTTCAAGGCCAAACTTTCTTGTTATTCCAATTATCTTTTGATTTCCTATGTTAGCATTACAATCCCCGTGATGAATGAAACATCTTTTTTTGGTGTTATTTCTAGAAAATGTTGTAGGTCTTCATAGAATTGATGATTTTGGTCTCCAATATTAGTGGTTAAAGCACAGACTTATATTACTATGACATTAAATGGTTGTCTTGGATTTAAACAGATATCATTTGTTCATTTTTGAGATTATACTTCAGTACTGCTATTCTTATTCTTTTTTTTTTATTGATGATAAAAAACGGCTACTCTATTTCTTCTATAGGACTCTTGCCCACAATAGTATATAAAGGGATTCCCTGAATTACACTCATTCCCCTCCATTCAAATTCACTGACACCCAAGATGTCAATGTTTAATCTTTCCATCTCTTATTTAACCATATCCAGCTTACCTTGGTTCATAGATCTGACTTTCCAGATTTCTATGCAATATTGATCTTTACAACATTGGACTTTTCATTTCATCACCAGACATATCTGCAGCTGAGTTTCCTTTCATCTTTGGCCTAGAAACTTCATTAGTATGGAGCTACTTGAAGTTGTCCTCTTCTCTTTCCCAGTGACATCTTGGACACTTTCCAATCTGAGGGACTAATCTTCTGGTGGTG
This sequence comes from Sminthopsis crassicaudata, assembly GCF_048593235.1. Classification (NCBI taxonomy): domain Eukaryota; kingdom Metazoa; phylum Chordata; class Mammalia; order Dasyuromorphia; family Dasyuridae; genus Sminthopsis; species Sminthopsis crassicaudata. The sequence continues at coordinate 519,438,342 of NC_133619.1, forward strand.
TGCTTTTTATCATTTTAACACTATCCATGGGGTTTTCCTGGCAAAGGTATTGGAATGATTTGTCATTTCCTTTTTTAATGGATCACCTTTTGTCAGAACTCTCTACTATGACTTGTCCATCTTGGGTAACCCTGCTCAGCATATCTCATAGTTTCATTGAGTTAGTAAGCCTCTCTTCCTTGTCAAGGCAGGTGATTTAGGAGAGGGGAATACTATTGCATCATAAGAAAAGACAAAAGAGACTAGAATCCTACATAATAATGAACTGAGCAGAATCAGAGGAACATTTATATGACAGCAACATTATAAAGACAAATAACTTTGAAAGACTTGAGAATTCTGGCCTTTCTTAAAGACCAACCATGTCTACAGAAGACCTATAATGAATTATATCACCTACCTTATCACAGAAAGATTGTGGACTTAAAGTGAAGAAAGAGACATGAATCTTTGAACACAGTCTCTATATAAAATCATTTTGTTTGATTAGGTTAATTTTTTGTAAAAAATTATTTTTTTCTTTTGCAAAAATTTTATTAATTGGGGATAGGTAGTGAGGAGAATGGGCTTTGCATTAGTGATGCTTTAAAAAAAATAGAAGGCCATTTTTATTATATTTATATATGTGAACTCAGGTCCTCCTGACTTCAGGCTAATGCTCTATCTACTGCACCACCTACCTGCCCCTGAAACAATTTTTAATATGCTAAAGAGGATAGAATGAAATTTAGAAGAAATGACAGAAGACCAGTAGTTCTAAAATAATATGAGGGATCTATTATATATTTTTAACATAACAAATGGTATGAAATGGAAATTATTGAGTTTTCCTATGTATATGGAAAGGCTTTTTTGGTTCTTAAGCTGAGAATAAAAAGTATAATTTTTAAGAATAAAATAAAATGAGCATAATAACATCTATCACACATGGGTATTTTGAAGAACAAATGAGATGACATACAAGTTCTTTGTAAAACTTAAAATACTGCATCATAATCATGATTATTAGCCTTGTAATCTTGGACAAGTCACTAAACTTAACTGGAACTGAATTTCTTCATTTGTAACATGAAGAATTTGGATTAGATGAATTCCTGTGTCTTTTCCATGTGTACATCAATGCTCTTCTAATACTAAGATTCAGAGACTCCTTTGAAGTTGCCTGGTTGACTTTCTGGATTGTGCAGATATGTGGAGAAGGCAGGACAACATCATGGAATATCAGTCCAGTTTGGCTGGAATATAGTATGAACAAAGGATACTAAGGAAGAATAAGGCTATAAGATGAGAGTCAGATCAAAGAGAACCTTGACTTACAGGCTAATGCATTTTTGCATTTGATTTTAAAGGCAAGTAGGGAGCTATTTTGAAGATTTTTAAACAGCAGTTGCATGATCAAAATTGTGTTTTTGTAACATTATTTTGGCATCTGAATGAAAGATGGGTGGGGAACAAAACAAGCTAGTGACAGAGAGACTATTTAGGAAGTGATTACAACTGACCATGAAAGAAATACTGGGAGCATAAACTAAGACCAAGAGAGTAGGAGGGGAATGGAAGGGGAAGGGGACAGATTTAGAAAAATATGAATAATATAATGGTGGTAAGATTAGAGGTAATTAACACCTGCTTGTATATGGATATGGAAGAAAAAAGGGAAGAGTCAGGGATGCCTTTGAATAATTGGGAAACTGAAATCATCAATACAAATAGGTAAATTGAGAGGAGGGAAAGATTTGAAGAAGATGATGAGTTCAGTTTTGGCTATGCTATGGCTATGCTAACAACAAGATGGATTTCCTCAGTACACAGTTGAATATCTCTGTCAGATGTACCAATTGAACCAAGTCATGCCCCATTCAAAAATCCTCAGTGGCTCCCCATTGCCTATGGAGCAAAGTCCCTGGGGTTTAAGACCCATCTCATTGTGGTTCCAACTTTAATTCCAACCTCTTCTAGCCATAGCTCCTCAACTTAAACTTTATCTTTAATAAATTGTATTTCTCTTCATTTCTCAAATAAGACTTGGGTCTTCCTACCCTGTTGACTTTGTTCCTGTTATTCCCTCGATATAAAATATTTTCCTAGTGAATATTTTTTTCTAGTAAAATACTAACCAAGATATGTCACATGCTGGATAAAAGATCTGGCTTCAGAGTAGAGGTATTAGGTTCTAGCCCTATTACTATCACAAGCTGGCCAATTCAAATTCCAGTTATACCAAGGAACTCCTTAGGATCATAAGGTACAGAAGAATTACTGATCTGTATTGGCAGAGTGTAGAGGGTCACAGTCAGTGAGGAAACTATGGGTGAGGTATAAGACCCTTCAGCCCAGAGGGAACCTGTGACAATGTCTGCTTTGGCTCCCCATCTCTCCGAAGGGCTCTCGGCCTTCCTGAGAAGTCAGGGGTGGTGACAACCTGTGTTGAGATTGAGGTAGAGTGATACTAGATGGCAAACTACGTACAATAACAAGTTGTTTAAGTGGTCCCATGTGCATAGTGTTTTTGTTACATTATATAAAGGGGAAAGCCCTTGAAATAAATGGACTCCACTTTTCCACCATCCTCAGGAGTCCTGCCTCATCACTTCTCCACTAGGAAGCATATTTTAATTACCCTAGTGTGGGGGCTCTAGAAAGCAGGACACAACAGCAGAGTCTGTTTCCTCAACAGGAAGCTTCCAACAATGATGAATTTACAGGTCTGGAACGACAGTTAAAAAAAAACAAAAAAAAAAAACTTACCTGTCCTTTAAGGCCCAGCTGCAATGCCAAATACATCTTAATTCCTTCCCTAATCTGAACCCAAAGTGAAACTTTCTTTCCCTCTACATTCTTGTGGAAAGCCAAAACTATTGCTCATATGCTACATTTTTATATTGCCTTAGAATCACAAAACCAAATACTCCCAATATTAAATCCTTATATATTAATTATTTGTCTTATCCTCCCTATTAGATTATTAGCTCCTTGAGGACAGGGACTGTTTCTTAGGCATCTGTGTACTACCATGGCTCTTAGCACAAAGTCTTGATTCAAGTTCATTTTAAAAATATATATAAGAGTAAACAGAGGAGGGTTCCACCCCCCAAAAAAATAAACCCTTTAATTCCTGTATCATGTATGTGCTAGTTTAGCATTAAAAGGCTTAGATCTTTGGTATGATACAGCAAATCCTTCATGACCCCTTCTCTATCCCTGACATCACCATGATGGTAATGGGTGGTGAAGGGACAAATATTACATCAATTTAAAAGATGTAGTTGCTCTCTTTATTTCTTTTTCTAGCGCATAAATCTCTCTCTTTGCGTGTGTGTCTTTCTCTGTCTCTGTTTCTCTCTATTTCTTTCTGTCTGTCTGTCTTTGTCTCTGTGTGTTTTTTCTCTGCATGTCTGTGTCTGTCTGATTTCTTGGGGGAGGGTCCAGCTACAAAAGAAGCTCAGTTAGATAGGTTAAACTCAGGCCTTGAATCTTTTAACTGCCTCTTCTGATTTTTGTTTATTTCCCTTAGCATAGGTGACAAGAGAGCAAACCTGAAAGGGATGTCTACAACCTAGAATGTTCTAGAGATTGGGAACTCCCAACTGAAGGAACTAGGTCCATTAGTTAGTTTGGGTTACATTAGGGGAGGTATATACCATCACACACACACACACACACACACACACACACACACACACCCCTACCACCAGACTTGTTGGGAGAGAAAATGATAGTATATGAAAAGCCTAAACCAGGGTCTGGCTTGCCATGGAAGAGAGTAGAGGGCCAATTGGAAGGAGGAAATATTAGTTTAGTAGTCTTGCAAAATTCTTCATATTTTAATGTTTTAACCTCCAGACAATATAATAGTAATGCTACGCTTCCCATTTAAGTCTGTGTCAATACAAACTTTTAGCTTTTTGGTATTCTAAACATGCCTTTTGTAGTAAAAGAAATAAATAGCTATCCTATACTTGATCTTCACCATTCATTAACTACCTTTCTTCTCTTCTTGGGAAGTACTAATTATGAGTCAAATCTGAACTTTCAGTACTTTTTGCAGGGCTCTGAAATGGAGAGTTAATATCCAGATAGTATGATAAAGAGCTGAATCATTCTTTTCTGAGGCTAGAGTTGAACCTGATCCAATTTATGGATTCAGTGCTTCCTTTAGAAGAAAAGGGAAGGCACCCCAATTTTTACATGACAATAGCAAAGTTCTTTCTTATTTATGCACATACATAAATATGTATAAACACAACTATGAATGTTTGTTGAGTTAATGGTCCAATATATGGCAATTGAATGGCCCAATGTATGACCAAAGGATAACCCAGTGAATAGATTTGAACCCAGGCTTCATCTTAATCAGAGGAGAAAAGAAGACAAGGAATGGGTTCCAAGATAGGAAAAGTCTCAGAGTGGAGATAAGGAATACAAGATAGGGAAATGGAAGCCTAATTCAAAATTATTTTGTAGATATACTCCAGAGGGACCATTGTAGAAGGATTCAAGTGACTGTGGAGATTCGTCACTTTGGTCAGGTTCTGAGAGTTGGGTTCAGGCCTTAGACAGAAAGGATTTCATCAATGCAATAACCAAGAAGACTAAGAAAAATCAGTTTGCCCTAAGAGTATAAGTAAGAAGCAAAGAAGAATCAGATGGGGAATTAGAAACAGCTATTAAAAGCTGAACTGTATGTGAACTTGTACCAAACTGAACTGAGTAATATGAAACTGTTCCTATAACTTGGCTAAAGTGTATATAGTTTGTGCACCAAAGTTCCTCCACACTCTCATTACATGGGGTGGACAGGAAAGCCTTTAGAAGAGATACACTTTCTTCTCTTAGGACTGGAAATAACTCAGTAACCAAAGTACCTACTATCTTCTATTAGAGGGTTATCCCAGGCTACTTTTCCATAGTGTTCAATTGCTGACAAGCATTTGGAGAATTCAGAAACTCTTCTGGCATCATATTCTGTGGCTCATGTGGCCATTCTCGAAATGCCCATTTTCATCTCCCAAGAATGAAAGTGTGATCAGTCATCCAATCAGCCACCATTTATTTAAATAGTCATTTTTGTTGTTTTGTACTAAGCAATGGAGATATGAGGGGTACAGCAGATAGAGTTCTGAGTCTGGAGTCAAGAAAACCTGAGTTCAAATCTGGCTTTAGACCAGTTGTGTGACCCTGGACAAGTCACTTACCTTGTTTGCCTCAGTTTTCTCATCTGTCAAATGAGCTGGAGGAGAAAATGGTAAAACCACTCTAGTGTCTTTGCGAAGAAAATCCTATATAGGAGTTATAAAGATATGGACACAACTGAAATGACAGAATGATGACTGGTGATACAAAGAAAGACAAAATATAGTGTGATCTAGGATAAAGAGCACTACATGCAGTTAGGAGATCTATGACTGGATCTTGAATCTGATACTCTCTGGAGCCTCAGTTCTTCATTTCTAACAAGAAAAGGAAATAATTTTATTACCAATGTCAAAATATTAGAGAGGAGAAGAGATGCTATCAATTTCCAATATTAACATCATCTCTTCTTCGTTTTAATAACACTCAGGTGTTACTGGTCCTGAGATCGGTCACCATCCTGCACGTGCCCTGTTGCTTTTAATGTTCAATGAATTCTTCCACAGATGGATTAAAAATCCATGCTTTTTGTAGTTGAATAAAGGTATTAGAAAACAAGTTTATCCTTTGTAGGTCCACTGAGAACATGGTTGGTCCAGTTTCAGTAGTAGGCAAGATAGCAGTGATGCTTTTGAATTTCTCAACCAAATCTCTTTATTTCAAAACTTGTCATGTACTATACCTCAGGAATTATGCATATTTGTTATGGAAAGAAACAAAAAAGGATAGAAACAAGCAATTATTAAGTGCCTACTATATGCCAGACACTTTGTAAATATTACTTCACTTGATTCTCAAACAATCATGGTGCTACTATTATTAGGCACTATTATTATTCCTATTTTTCAGTTTAGGAAACTGAGGCAGACAAGTTAAACAACTTGCCCATGGTTACACATTAAGTACCAGATATGAATTCCATTCTTTCTGATTGTAGGCCCAGGGCTTTATCCACTGTACTGTCTAAGTGCAGGGATAAAATGATCAGACCTGCATTTTAGGTAAATCACTTTGACATCTGGGTGGTATTGGATTGATGTGAGAACAGACTTGAGACAGAGAAGCCAAAAGAAAGCTATTGTAATAATTCAAGCATAAGGCAGTGAGGGTCGGCACCAAGGTAGTGTTTATAGACGTGGAAAAAACGTGATGTATATGAAAGATACTCTGAAGGGAGAAATGTCAATGACAACAAATTAGTATGTGGGATGAGAGATGACACTTCAGTGGCAAACCTGTGTGATTAGAAAAAAAGAAGAGTTTTTGGAGGGAAATAAACATCTAGTCTCTCCTTGCACATATTGAGTTTAAGATTCCTAAAGAATGTAGCACTTTCAATGTCTAAAAGGTGGTTGGTGATCAGAAAAGTGATTAGGGCTAAATGTGTAGATCTGGGAATCGTGTTAGAAAGATGGTAACAGAACCCATGAAAGCTAAAGACATCACCAATGAGATTTTATAGAAAAAGAAGAAGAAACCTATGGTTAGTAATCCTGACCTGGATGAAAATCCAGCAAAGAAAACTAAGAAATAGAAATCCAATAGGGAGAAAAGGAACAAGGCAGTGATGCAAAAACCTAGAGAAGGGAGAGTATCCAGGAGATAGTTTCAAAGATTCCAGAAGGGTCAAAAAGGGCAAAACTATGCTGGAGCCACCTAAAACAACTAATTGTTAAATTTTCCAGTGTGAACATTTATACTTTGGAAGGTGGCAAATGTTATGAATCAGGGCTTGATTTATTGTGATGATAATCTAGACTTAAGAAAGTGATAGTGAAAACATAAAGAATGTGTATTAGATTTTAAAAATAGATCAAGTGTACTTTTTTAAAAGGGGAAAGCCAGTACTTAAACATTTACTAGTGCATTGTTGAGGATGAGGATTGAGGAAAAAACATTAAATCTGACAATTAAGGGATTCTTGGCAACTTTGGAGAGAAAACAGTTATAGTTGAATGATCAAGTTAGTTACCAGGTTTTTTGGGGGGAGGGGAGGGAATAAAAGGAGATGAAACAGAGACAACTATTATAGCTTTTTCTTTCTTCCCTCTTTCCTTCCTCCCTCCCTTTTTCCCTCCCTCCCTCTCTCCTTTCCTTTCTCCCTCGATCCTTTCCTCTCTCCCTTCCCTTCCCTTCACTTTCCTTCCTTTCTTCCTTCCTTCCTTCCTTTTTTCCTTCCTTCCTTCCTTCCTTTCTTCCTTCCTTCCTTCCTTCCCTCCCTCCTTCCCCCCTTCTTTCTCTTCCTCTATTCTTCCCTTCCTCCTTTTCTTATAGCCACTATGGTGAACAGGTTAATAAGCTGATGAGAAAAACATAAAGATATTGCCTTGTAGCAGTGAATCCTTAGTTGAAATGATGTAAAATAAATTTGTAGTGGTCCCAATCAGCACATTTTATGATTTTCTCTTTCTCCTCTCAGAATGTCAATAGGAGAGAAGGAGGCAGATGGAGAGAAGAATCCAGAGTTAGAATTTGACAGAGGCATAATTGTGTAGAAGATAAGGGATTTCTGAATGATATAGAGTTGAAACAAATACATATAGTTTTTACTTTGTCTTTATAAATGCTTTATAAATTATTATATCATTTGATCCTCACAATAATCCTGCAAGGTACCTGCTATTATGATCCCCATTTAACATATGAGGAAACTGAGGCAAACAGGGTTAAGTGACTTGTTCAGAGATTTGAACTCAGAAAGTTGAGTCTTCCTGATTCCAGGCCTGGCTCTCTATCCATTGTGCCACCATATATCTTATTATCAATTTTTACCATTATTCATAGTGAGGTGATTTCTGTCACTTCCAAAAGTACTTCTCTAAGTTTTTAATCTGTTTATCATGTGCTGTAAGCATCCTCATCCATCCTCTTCCTCCTTTCTCCTTTCTTCCATTTATCTCTTTCTCCTCTGTCTCTCACATTTTAGTCTACAACAATTTCACAATAGAGAACTTCCTAAGGATCAGAGAATTTAGAACTGGAAGGCACCCTGGCAATCATCTAATCCCGCTTCCTTATTTACAGATGAGAAAACTAAAGACCAAAATAGACACATGTCTTCTCTTGGTCATACAGTTAATAAAAAAGTAGGATCTAAAACCTAGGCCTTCTAATTCCAAATATAATGTTTTTTTCTGCTATATTTGACTTTCTCTTGATTCTGTACTGCTGCATGTTACTCTAAATGTTCTGAATGTGTGTGTGTGTGTGTGTGTGTGTGTGTGTGTGTGTGTGTGTGTGTGTGTGTGTTTTGGATTTCTCCAACTAGACTATAAACTCTTACAGGAGAGGGGTTGTGTACTTTAGGCCTCTGCCCATCACAGAACTTAACAGGAAGGAATGAAGTGTTGACTTTGGACTCAGGCAGAAGATCTTGCTTTTCTGGGCAGACCTTCAATGTTGATGAAAACTTATTGATTGATGGATTGCTTAATCTCCATACTCCTTAGTAAGCAAAATAACAGACAAAAGTCTATAGAAGAATTTCTAGAATCCTGAGAACACATGAGGTCCACCTTCAAACTATCATACCCTTCCAGTCCATGAAAGAGAGCCCACTTTCTCTGAACTAGTACTAACGACAAAGACAAGAGATAACATTTATATAATGCTTCGATATTTGCAGCACACTTGACATCTCTTGAGAATCTTCATCTGTCAAACAAGAGGAATGAGTTAGATATTCCCTCATATCCCTTCCAGCTCTAAAGTTCTGTGAATCTATTTTGTGAAGTATAAACATTATGAATTTGAAAAGATCTGTTCCTCTCCTGGGGGAAGAAACAAATGATTTATGGGAAAGTGAGGGGCAATGAGGTGACATAGTGTATAGAGCACTGGACACAGGCCTGGAGTCAAGAAGGTCTGAATTCAAATCCAACTTCAGATGCTTACTAGCAGTGTGACTCTTGGAAAATCACTTAACCCTGCTTGCCCCAGTTCCTTAAGGAAATGGCAAACCACTTCATTATCTTGGCCAAGCAAACCCCAAAGGAGTCACAAAGAGTCAGACACAAGGGGCAGCAACAATAAAAGTTAACTATATTCTCCAAATGACCAACAAGACAGCATAGTGAGACAAAATGATTGGATGATAGATAGGACACTGGACTCAGGCTGCCTGACCCCAGGGAAGTCACTTAATTCCTCTGTGCCTCAGTTTTCCTATCTATGAAATCAAAATAAAGACAATATCTACTTCACAGGGTTATTGTGACCATTAAATGAGATAATTTATTTAAAACACTTTACAAGACTTAAAGCCTAATATAAATGTTAACTATTATTATTATTATTTAAAACAGGCCTCTTCTTAGTAGACCTTACTAGATGTTTCCAATTCCTTGGCCGGCTCCATTTGTACGACAGCAAGATCAGATTCTTTTGCCAGGAAATAATGAAAGGCCATACTTCTTCCCTTGAATCAAGTTGTTATTGTCGAAATGCATTATTAATGATTAGGGCTGCAATCATTTATAATATGGTCATCACAAAAGCAGCTGTTGCCATTTACACATAGTTCTCTGTGAGTATGTTATTAAGGTAATATTTTACCATGCATGGGACTGGCTCAGGGCTGCGTGCCTAATGCATGGCTTCAACATAGCCCCTATTCCCTTCTTAAAAGTAATCACTCCTTTCCCTTCTTCAAAGAGAAGCTACCCGCCAGGGAAGGGGGAAAGAGAACAGAAGAAGAAAACAGGAAACCATGAAAAATGAAACTTCAGGCATAAATTATATTTTTTTCTTATCTTTTCTTCTTCATCTCTTTTTCTTTCTTCTTCTTCCCTCTCTCATTCTCCCCTTTCTTTTTCTGGAATGAGAAAAAAAGCCTTAGGAGTCTCGTAACTTTACCATTTTTATTTAAAAATAAACTTGCCATCATGGCTGTCACTGCTCCTGTGCATAAAGCGAGAGTTCCAGCCCCCACAGCCCAATATTTATACGATAGAAAGCAAATGTTCTAAAGTGAAGAAATAAATCACATTAGAGTTTCATAGCAGGAGCAGAGATCTTGCCAAAAAAAGGATGGTAGTGGAAAAACAACACAAAGGTCTCACCTACAACAGCACCCTTTAAGACCTACAATGCCAGAGGCCAGGAGGATAGGAGTTAATGAGAACAACTGAGCAAAGAAGTGTGTGTATGACTTATCACTCAAGTGAATTTAATGTTTCCTGTCTGCCTGAAAGGGGACCCTGATGAGTTAGTGGTACAAAAAAGAAGCATCGGGATCATCCCTATGTCTGTGAACTCTTCATGATTGTTTATGTAGAAAAAGTGAGTAGAAAACGATGGCTCAGCAGAACTATCAGCTAGGACCTTCTCTCAAGGGTTCAGTCCTTCTGACTGAGCTTCTTTATCTTTGTTAGGTGGGGTGCTAACACTTTGCAGCAAAGATTAGTTGGGAACGCTACACCTCTCTGAGGCTTCTGGCCAACAGCTGAAAGAAGAATCATCATTTTCGCTAAGTGGGAAAAGAGAAACAAAAGTCTGGAGGGGCTACTTAGTAATGGTGGCTGATTAGTAATCAAGGCTGATTATTTTATATTAGATAAAGAGTTTTCATACAGCATATGGTGATGACTTCTATAAATGGTTCATTGGCCTAGAGTTTTAGGGTGGGAAAGATCCCAGGTTCAAGCTCCCACAGAGCCCCTCTATATTCTTTTCAAACACTCTAAGAATAGAGTCTTACAGAAAAGAATTCTAAAGACATGAATGTTACAGAAAAGATTCTAGTTTGGTTATAGGCTAGTCTAAATGACCTCTGAGGTCCCTCCCAATTCTGAAATTTGATTATTCTCTATACTGGTTGTAGGATCTGTTCTATCAGCTATGGGATTTAGGGCAAGTTATTTCATATCTCTGACATTTTCTTTTTCCCAAAATGTAGTATTAGATTCACTGATCTCTAAGGAACGCATTCAACTGTATCCTTCTGCAATTCTTCTTCCTGCTAAAGATAAAGAAGGAATCAGTTAAAACTGTAGCAAGAGAAATTATGGTCAGATCCAAGGAAGATCTTCCCAGAAGTGAATGTTAGAAAATGCTGGAACAGTCTTCTGAAAGAGATAATAAAATTCGTATTCCCTGGACATATTCAGCACCAAATACAGGCCCATCTTGTCTGGAATAGTTTTGATGTGATTGTAGCTCAAGGGAACAAACCAAACTAACTGATTTCTATATAGACCTTCCTTCAGCGTGCAACAAGATATATATCTGCCTCATTCCCAACAGGCTCTGTGTCCTCCATTAACTGGGCCACCCAGTAAAAAGTGGAGGAAGTACAGAAAAACATTCTCCCAGGGCCAGGAGAGTGACCAGGATTACGGTGCAATGCCCAGCCCCAGGGTCAGTAATGGGGAGGTATTAGTCATCTCTCTCTTCAGACCCAAGCTCCATTATTTTTGCCAGAAATGTGAGAACAGCTCCTACTAATAACATGTGGAATCACTTCCAACTATTTGCCTTTCAAGTCAGCCTCCTCAGGTCGGGTGACATATCTCGTTTAACAGGGGGTGCCATTAGAGGGAAGATTTAACGTGCGGCTAAAAGCATTTGTAGCGGGAGCTGTGGGTGGGTTCCCTTTTAAGCTTCTCCCAGTGCTATTGGGTTTTGTTCTTTTCTGAAGGAGGTCGGTGATTAACTCTCCCCTTCCCAGAGTCCCCCTGACATGGAAAGAGCTGACATGTTGCTGCAGTAGAGATCTCCTTTCCTTCCCTTCCTTCCTTCATATCCTTATTAGTCAACACCTGTTTCATCAGAAGCCTCTGTGCAATTTAAAGCCTGGGTTCGAAGGAACCAACAATGATACAGTTCAATTCAATCCAACCCAACACACTGGCTGGTTGATGGGAGAAAGTGAAAACCTAATTAACTAACAGTCTTTCACTCCCCCCACACCATGATTCACATCCTGCTCAACCATCCAACAATGTACCAAAGTTTACATGGTAGAAGCTCATTGGCATCTGCTCTGCTTCCATATAACTCAGTAACTAAGAAAGCCCCAAGTTTAAATTCAGGGGAAAATATCCTTCCTGATGAGTGAGACTGGCTGGGGTTCAGTTGTGGCAATCTATTACTCTATGACTTTGCTCATAGAGTGACAGTCTAGACCTCCACTCTCCAGGCTACCTCCCTCCTTCTCAAAGTGTTCGATCTTCCCATTAGAATGGAAGTTCCTCAAGGGGGAAAATTGTCTCACTTGTATTTGTATCTCCAGCTCTTACTACTGAAGGAGGCACAGAGTCAACATAGGAATGGGACTGGACCTATGATTCCATCGATATCAGGAAAACCTGGATGAAGAATTTCATTCGCTCAATCTAAGTCATACCTTCTCTGTATCTTTAATTGGGAGAGAATTGCTAAGAACACTGAAGAGTTAAGACTTGCTACAACTCAGGATTAAAACTTGGTTATAATAAAAAGCTGCTAAGATAAAACAAAACAAAATAAAAATGTTTAAGCAAAGGAAAAAAAGCCTGACCATTATAGCTGTTCTGGTGTAAAAGACTATCTGGATACATATTCAGAGGAAGACAGTGAGGTAAAATAAAACCACTCCCTACCCCAAAAAATAATATCAAATGGTCACAAGTCTAAAAAGAGTTCTTAGAAGAACTTAAAAAGCAATTCAAAAATCAAATGAGAGAGATCAAGGAAAAATTAGGAGGGAAAAAAAGGCAATACAAGAAAATTATGAAAGAAAGTTATTTAAATAAGTAGGATTGATTCAAATAAAACTTGGGACTTGAACCTGCACTTTACAAAATGCTTGCGACTTATTGTTTCCAAATAGGCCTACAGCTGTCAAGGGGCCCTAGTAAATCTGTTAGGATCTGTTAGGAACAGTTTGGACTGAGCCAGCTTCTGTGTGAAAAGTCAGACAAGAATCCCCTTTAACCTTCATGTACATCTCCCTGGATACTGGTCACAAATCAGTGTCCTTGGACCCTGTGCTCTGAGTGTTCCACTGTTTAGTTCTATATCTCCACCATACCAATCCAATTCCCTTCAGCAAATATGAAGTGCCTTTTATATGTAAGAGAGTATATTAAGAGCAAGGGATACAAAAAAAGAAAGAAAAGTCATCCCTGAAACCCCAGAGAGCTGAAAATCTACTCGAAGGAGAAGTCAAGACACCAGGTTGATCAACAGGATTATTCTTTTGTTTCTTAATAGACCCAACTTACTTGCTAAGAGCCAGGTTGGCAAAGCAAGGTATTCCTAGAGACCGCTGTGCCAGCGAAGGAAAGAAGAGGATGTTAATCTCTTGCTCCTTCCTACAATTGCACCAAGATCTTCCTTACTCATAAAAACAGTGGATATGAATATAGTGTTTTGAAGTTTACAGAGCACTTTCCAAGTGCACAATCTCATTTGATTCCCCAAGGAAATAGAAGCTCTGAAACTTGTCTATGATCACCAGAGCTGGCAAATTTAAGGTGTAGAATTTGAACTCAAGTCTCTACCGACTTCTAATCCATTGCTTTTTCCATTAGTTCCCATTGTTTCTCTAAAAACAAAGCCCTTTTGCCACCCTCGAATTAGGCTGATGAAGGAACTGAGAGATTTAATGATTTGTCTAACCTCACATAGAAAGAGTCCGGATTTACACTCAGATTTCCTGCCTCCAAATCCAGCAGTCTTTCTAGTTTGACATGCTAGTTCTCATGGCTGGTGACATCAGGAACAAGAAGGGATGGAATGAAAAGGGAGACACCTGATAAGTGATTCCAAACTGCAGAGGCAGGAGGGGAGTGCAAGAAAAAAATGTCAGTGTCCTCTGAGAAGATGGAGGGACTTACTGCTCCTGGGCTGCTGAGGAGAAAGAGGCAAAAGCAAGGAGGCAGCTCTGCCCATGGGGCGGAGATATGTAAAAAAGCTTTTTTGGAAGCTTTCCATCCAGATCGGTTATCTGGGACTGGTAGATGAGATGTTGGCAGCACCAGCTGACCTCACCAACCCCCACACAGTAAACAATCAGCACAAACAGCAAATTGAAGGCGGTTTCTCTCTCTCCCTCTCCCACTCCCTCATCCTCCTTCTCTCTCTCTCTCTTCCTGTCCTTCTCTCCCTTTTCCTCTCCCCTCTTTCCCTCCCTTTCTCTGTCTCCCCTTACCTCCCCCTCTTTTTATTTTCTCTTTCCCTCCCTCTTTCCTTCTCTCCTAGAAATGGCCCTCTAAACAAAACTCATTTGTAAGGGTTAATCACCACTCCCAAAGAGGGGATAGGGCTTCATCTGAAGTGTTAAGCTGAGTGGGTTGAGAGCTGAAGAGGAGACATGCTGCTGTCTGGCTGAGATTAGTTTGGCAACTACTCCAAAGAGAAGCCCTTCAATTGCCCTGTTTGTCTGAGCCCCGAAGAAGCCTCTGCTGCCTGCTGCTCACCAGGCTAATGGGTGGTGAGCAGTTGGGGCCATGGCCTCTGTCTGCAGCTGGCTGATGGTATGCTGCTTTGAAGGCGGTCTGGGAATATGGCTTTCCCAGCTGCATGATAGGGCAAGGATGTCTAAACTCATCCCCCTAGCTCCCATCCTCTCTACCAGAATCCATAGGGCATTAAAGAGAATCACAGAGTCTCAGCATGTGAAGGAATCCCAGAGGCCGAATCTGAACAAAAATCTCATCTGTAACATTCTCAACAAGTGATCAGCCAACATTTGTGTGGAGACCTCCTGCAAGGGGTGTGTTACTACCTGACTCCTCAGGCAATCCACTGGATTTGGGGACAGCTCCCAGTTTTTAGGAAGTCTTTCTTGTTAACACAATTAAATTTGCTTCTTTTCCACTTCTGCCCATTGCCCCTATATCTGTTTTATAGAATATTGGTGTGAGCTTATGGCATCCTTCATGACAGGGATGAAGGGACAGGTAAACGTGGAGTGGTGGGGAGAGGTGATGGGCAGCATAGGGAAGGCTGGAGTGAAGGGGTGAAGAAAAGGAATCATCTCCCATAGCACTGAGCTGCAGTGTATTCTGAGTGGCAGAGGAGACTGAGGAAGTCTGATTGATTGGAGAGTTCCCTGGACTAGAAGATCACACATATCTCTTCACCACACCTCAAGGAGGAAAACCAGATTGAAATGCACCATTGCTAATGAAGAAGGATGGACTCGGGATTCACTGGGGCTCTGGAGATGTGCAGAGACGATGGGCTGCAGAACCAAACCCTGATGGGATACTCCCACCCCACTCCTGTGATTTCTTCTCCCAAGGGCCCAAGCAAATCCTTTCTGGAGGGAGGAGGAGAGAAGGGTGTCTGTAGCTGAAAGAACGGAACTGAAATGCTGCTGATCCTGAGGGAATAGTGTGGACAGAAGTGGGCCAGTGGGAGAGAGAGAGGAGGAGTGTGTAGGTGTACCTCTGCTCTGTGCAGCAGTCTCTATGGATTTCACAAGGAGGCAGAAGGAGGGAGAGAGGGAAGCAAAAAGAGAAAGGGGGGGAAATGATGCAGGAGAAGAGAATAAGGCTGTTCTGTTCATCTCCAAATCAGCACGGGTTTCTGCTGGTGTTTCTAATCACCCGGCTGCAGCTCCAGCCGGCTCATGCCCTGCAACCACTCCCCAGGACCTGTCAGCATCCTGACAGTGATTACCCCTCTGATGAGGGGAGTGGAGAGCCAGGCCACTGGACTGCTGCTCTCGGGGCTCGGCGCAGGCTCCTTCTGCCTCGGCCCCACTGGCTGCCTCCTGCAGTAATGAGGACTCGGTGGAATGGGCTCCGACTATTTTTATGCCTTTTGCCTGGGAGTAAATGGCTGGACTGTGGGGAGGGCACTCTTCCCCCATCCATGCACCCCATGCCGGCTGGGCCTGCCCAGAGCCAGCCCTCTCCCTGCCTGGTGAAGGTGAGCCACGATCCACTGACCTTGCCATGCCCCTCCTTTGGAATCTTTCTTCTCAGCCGCTCCCTGAGCCCCAGAGTTGGGAGCTCAGAGCTACCCTGCCCCTCAGCCCTTTCCTCACAAGTCCAGAGCTCCTTTCTGCCACTGAACTCTTCACCTGGAAAAGGAAACAGGGGAAAGAGGAAAATCCCTCAGATGCTGCTCTTATAAGGTTCTGGGAGGGAAAGAGGGAGAGGACACACCTGTAATTCCTATGACTTGTAGACAGCTCTAGCGGAACTTCACAAGTAACTACATATTGTCTGCTAGAGCTGATTAGCTCCTCTCCTTGGGACCATCAGTGCCCTTTCCCTTGCCCACCCTGCCCCCAATTCCCCGGAGGCAGCCATCAGTTCTATGTCCTCAAATATACCCTTGACCCTTCGGAAGCCTCATCTAAAGCCCCTCCCTTAGATCTACACCCTCACTCCCTTTCCAAGCACTGCTCCTTGCAGCTGTGCACTCCCTGGGCAGCTCCTCCCCTTCCATAGCCAGTGAGAATGCAAACATGAAAAAAATCTATTTCCTTTAGTGTTGAGAGCTCCAGCATGGCTGATAGACACCATTGGTATTGGTCAAAATCCAGGGGTTCTCAAACTACATCCCTCGGGCCAGGCTGAGGACGTTTATGCAGCCCTCCGGGTTATGGCAAATGGGCGGAGGGGCGGAGACAGAGTGAGCTTTTGTTTTTACTACAGTCCGGCCTCCCACAGTCTGAGGGACAGTGAACTGGCCCCTATTTAAAAAGTTTGAGGACCACTGGAACACCATGGTATTGGTCCCAAGCTTAGGTCAGCTCCATCCTGAGAAAGAGATTCCACAGAAGTCCCCAGAAACCTACATTATCTTAGGCACTACATTACACTTAATGTCATTTACTACTTGTGTGACCTTGGCTGAGACTTCACCTTTCCAAAGCTCCGTTTCTTCATCTATAAAACCAAAGAGTTGGACTTTTCTGCCTCCAAATCTGTCATCCAATGGTCAGATGCAAGGATTACATCCAGGCTCTCTTCCTTCAAATAACTTGAACACCTTTGCCAAAAGTGAACTCTCTTGAGTTAGGGTGCTGAAGAGTCCTGGGCTAAAAGTCAAAAGACCCAATTCCAAACTCTCCCTCTAATTTACTCTATAACCTCCCCTACTCCTCATCTGTGGAATGAGGGGGCTGAGCTAGAATGCTCTCTAAGAATTCTTCCAGCTCTGATATTTTATAGTTCTAGCTCTGGTGGTGTTTATTGTTTACACCACGCAATCTGCTATCTGCAGACTTGTTTCACTTTTTAATCATACTATAGGTATGCTGCTTCTCCAAGAAGACTGTAAGCTCTCTAAGATATTTAAGTAATTATGATCTATTCTCATCCCAAACCTCACAAAGAGCCTGGAAAGTCATAAAAAAGAAGAGGGTATTCTGTAAAATGTTTAATTTAAAATAAGCATGTATTAAGTACCTACTACATACAAGATACTATATTAAATGCTAGTGATTAAGACATAAAAAAAAAAAAAAAACACTCCCTGGCTTCAGGAAACTTACATTCCATTGAAATGATTTATTGATTGACTCTCCCAGGGAACTTGTCCCCAAGAAAAGCACGCGTTTCCAGACCGACATGGGAAATTTTCTCTCTCCACAGCTTTCCTGGGTAAGGACAAAATAGGATCGTGAGGAGCTGCGGAGGATCAGGATATTCCTTCTCTGTCCTCTCTCTGTTTTTCCTGTCTCCTGGATCCCTGTAGGTTTGTGGGGCCAGTGCTTGTGTCTCTCAGCAACAGCGACCGGCTGTCACTGGGCTGGAGCTTCACCCTATGCTGCGTTCATAAATTAATCTCTCGGGATTAGATTCTGTGTTTTAGTAACACTCCCGAGGCATTGTATTTACACATTAATAATAAAAGAAAAAGCGAGACAAGTTCTGACAACTTTCAATAACATTCAGAAATAAAGTGTGAGGCGCAGAAGTGTCCAAAGTTAATTAAGACCGTTTGGTGCTGGCGGGGGCAGGGAAGGGTGCTTGACTTCCTCCGACAGGTGCTATTTCTGAAACCCAATTTCCCTGTTTATAAAGTACCTGATGCCTGCAGGAAAGAAGAAATAAGAATGAGTCTGATGAACTGAAACTTTCCTTTCTTTTCCTTTGTAGCAATGTTGTATTTGTGGTAGATCTCAAGCAAATCCCCTGTATTTTCTACGTAGGGTGATGGGGGTTCCATGAATATATATAGTTATCGGGTGAAATCCCAGAAACAAAGCTTGAACATCCCTCATCCCTTCTCCTCTGAGTCCCTCTCAACTTCCACCCATCACATTCACCCAGGATCCCAACCAGAGGCAGAGAAAACAAGAAGACAGCAGGTGAGTAGGGGATGGAAGTGGGAAAAGGCATTGATCCTAGCTTCCCTGGTGCCCAATCCCATGAAGATGACTGGCAAGTGGCACTCTAGAATTAAGACTCTAATAACTGGTGGAAGAATTGAATGACGTTTTTTGTTGTCGTTTATCCTTTGTTTTCAAAGACAACCATGAAATCAGGGAGATGATGCCATGACATCCAAGTGAATTGTATTTAAGTGAGGGAGGCTGCAAGGTCACTAGTCTCACTTGATCCTCCAGAGCCACCTGGGTTCAATGGCCAGATATAGATCAGGGCAATTTTAAATGTCATCTGGGGCAACTAGGTGGTGCAATGGATAGAGCGCCGGCCCTGGAGCCGAGAACACTCATCTTCCTGAGTTCAAATCTAGACTCAGGTATGTGTGATTGGGGCAAGGCACTCTACCCTGTTTGCCTCCGTTTCCTCATCTGTAAAATGTGCTAGAGAAGGAAATTGCAAACTACTCCAGTATCTTTGCCAAGAAAGCCCCAAATGGGATCATGAAGAGTTGGACATGACTGAACAACAAAAATTATCTAATCCAACCCTCCACCCCTTGCAGGAACTGACTCTCTGTAGCATCCAGTCCAGAAGGTCATCAAGAAACCTCTGAGATTATTTAATACAAACTTCCTCATTCACAGATGAGCAAACAGAGAGTTGCTGCAGATTTGGGTCACTTCAGTAGTTTCACAGAATCTCTTGCCCTAACCATGAAACCAGGAAGCAAAATTGGAGTTAGAGGAAAATCCCCACTGAACACAGGAAATCCGTTGGAGTTCACTTGATTTTTGCCTTCAGAATCAAGATGGGGAGGTTGTGACCAAAAAAAAAAAAAAAAAAATCCCTTTTTGATTATGTTAATTAATGTTGTGTCCCCCCCTTTTGCTTATTACAGGTCAAATATTATATTCTGTTTCACATGTTGCTAAGGTCAAAAATTTGTCAGCATGGTCAGCTTACTGTTAATAATTCTGCCATCCTTAGTCCAGCTTTCCATTTGGATTGTTAAAATGCTATTGTTGATGTGTTTTCAAATGAAGGAAATCGTAGAAGGAAAATTCAAAAGAATTGAGGATATTAAAACTGGAAAAGAGAAGCTTTTAAGGAGAGAGCATGACAAATATGTTCATATGTATGTATGTATGGTTACCCTGAGAAAGAGGAATTCGATTATTTTTTCTGTATAATTCCAGATGGAAGAATAAATAAAGGCACATTTTTGGATTAATATAAGGAAGAATTTGCTAACAGTTAGGAGGTCCAAAATAAGTGTTATATTTTTAGAAGACCTTGATAAACTAGAATGTAATACAAAGAAAGCAGCCGGGATAGTGAAAAGACTAGAGATCATATCAATTAGGAAAGTATAGGATATTTGATTTAGAGCTGAAAGAGATTTGGCTGCCATCTAACCCCTCCTCTTCATCTGGACAATGAGAAAACTATGATTAAAAAAAGTTATGTGACTTGCCTAAAGTCACACAAGTAGTAAGTGATAAAGGTAAAATTTTAACCCATATTCTCTGAAGGCAAAGTCAGTGCTTTTCCCACTGCACCCTGCTACCTGTTTAGCCTGCAGAACAGAAGGCTTAGGTGGAACATGATAGCTGTCTTTTAGTATTTAAAGGCCTGTCATGCAAAGGAAGAATTACACTCGTTCTGCCAAACCCAGGAAGCAGGCCTGGGAATGATGGATAGAAGTTGCAGAGAGGCCGACTTCAGTTCCCTGTAAGGAAAACTTGTTACTATCTAGTTCAATGAGCCTCTTGAGAAGATGTTCAAAAGAACATAAGTGACCACTTGCTGTTAATGTTGTGGACAGAGTTGTCAAACTGATAGCCTTCAAGTAAAGTGGGAACGAAATTAAAATGTACTGGGGAGTATTTAACAAAATAAATGAAAATACAATATAATATAGATAATGTTGATGTGTGGTATTCTAAGTCAATATGAGGCACACAAGGATCCTGTTTCTATTTGCCTAGAGAGGAATTCCTACTCATGGATATTTTGAGTTTGATGGCCATTGTCTCTTCCAACTCTGAGAGATTGAGAAATTGTATTCCTTCATGTCCTTCAATCACTCTACAGGCATTTATCAAGCACTACTGAAAGAGCTCAAGCTAAGGCTGAAAGATTGTTTATCAGGGGATGCCCACATTCAGTAGGAACCTGAACTAAACATCCCTTGAGGTTCCTTTAACATTCCTTGACAAAATAATCCAGGTTCCCCCTACCTATCCACATACTGCATTCTTTTTTTAAAATTAATTTTATAATTGTAACATTTTTTGACAGTACATATGCATAAGTAATTTTTTTTTACAACATTATCCCTCGTACTCCCTTTTGTGCCGAATTTTACCCCTCCTTCCCTCCACCCCCTCCCCTAGATGGCAGGCATTCCCATACATATTAAATATGTTATGGTATATGCTTGGTACAATATATACCACATACTGCATTGTAATGAATACCTTGATCTAAGTACAACTAGTGCCCTTCCTAAATTGACTTCTATAAATTGACTTTACAAACACATCTATAGGAGTACTATATATATATGAATATATATGAATACATTGAGAAAGAGTAATTTTACTTTTTTCCTATACAATTCCAGATGAAACAATAAATACACTTTTTTTGATTAATAAAAGGGAAAATTTACTAAAAATTAGGAAGCCCAAAATGAGTGCCATATTATCTGAAGACCTAGATAAACTGGAATACATTCTGAAGAGGGCAGTCAGGATAGTGAGAAGACTAGAGATCATGGTGTTAAATAGGAGCCACAAAGTAGTTATCAAAAGAAAAAAAAAAAGTCTCCACTACCAACCTGCTCAAGTAGAAGAAGCTACTCAGGTAGATCATCCTCCAGATTCACACACCTATCACCAGAACTCTCTGCTTTCTCAGGACCCTGTGTTTGCAGTGGGGCAGAGAGGAAATCCTGAATGGCAATGAATACTTGAAAAATACTAAGAAGCAGCCAAAGTAGTCCATCCATTGACTGAGTCGCAAAGAGGGCCATTAATGCTAAGCTACAGCCAGTGGAACACAGAAAACGGCATTAAAGGATTTACTTTTCCTGACCATAATTCACAGTTAATGTACATTTGATGTTTAATGTATGAACCACAGGTGACTTCAAACTTGCATGGCCTTTTCTAAATAGTGTTTTAATCTAAGTTTAAAAAAAATAGAGGTTCATACACTCAGTCTGTCAGACAAGAGGGAGGGGAAAAAAGGCAGAGCTAGGTGTGAGAATCCAATGTGGGAGCAGGCTTTTGTTCAGTCCTTTATTGAGGTTTTACCTCTAATCTCTCCCTTTTTGATGCAATTTAAGATTAAGGAAATGAAAGGCAAGGCTGACTGTGAACGGTTTTACAAACAGGACAGCCAAGGGGCCTTCAGAAGACAGTTTTGTAAAAGGCTTTGGACTGCAATCCCCAGAAAGGACAGGGGCTGGAAGACTTGGCAACCCCACCTCTGTGGCTTTGTGTGTGTGTGTGTGTGTGTGTGTTGGCCAAGCCCAGGAGACTGAAGAGAAGATGAAACTTATGTCTACTTTCTAGGTAGAACTGATTTTCAGCTTTGAAATAGAAGATGGGAAGGCTCATCTTTCTGAGTTCAAATGCAGCCTCAGAAACTTATTTGCTGTGTGGTCCTGAGCAAGGAACTTCATCCTTTTTGCTTCAGTTTCCTCATGAGCTGGAGAAGGAAATGGCAAATTGATATAAGGGGGTCACTTGAAATAATGGAAAGCACTCTGGGATAAAAGTTAGGAGACCTTGGAAATAATTATGTGTCTAATACTAATCCATAATTTTTGTTTCTCTGGGAGAAATACAAAATGGAATCAAAGAACCTAGATTCAAATTCTGATCCTGCCTATATGAAGCAAATTAGATAGAGCCACAGGCCTGAAAGAAAGACTTGAGTTCAAATTCTGTCAGACACTATTTGTATGACCTTGGGCAAGTCATACAAATAGGGTCATACAACTATGAAGTGTTAAGTGTCTGAAGCTAGATTTGAACTCAGGTCCTCCTGACTTCAGGGCTGGTGCTCTATCCATTGCAACACCTATCTGCCCCCAATAACTAGAATTTTTAAAAGAAATAGAAACCCAGATCCTTTATCTCATTATTCACAGAATGAGGAGTTTGGAATGGATAATTCCTAAGGTCCCACTATTTTTTTAGTATATTGTGACAGTGCACATAATGTCAACTAAATACCTAAAAGCTGAGGGACAGCCAAATTAAGGAACTATCCATCCTTCTCTACCACCTATACTTTTTCCAAGATGGATGCAAAGCAAAATTGTGGAGGACATCTTGGAGGAATTCATGCTCTAAAATTGATATCAGTAATATATAAAAGATATGCAGATCACTGTATGCAACCAAAAGAATGAAGAAAAATGGTGGGATAGTAGGAAAAGAACTAGATTTAGGATCAGAAGACCTCATTTGTAAAATGAGTAGGTTAGACTGGGGATCTTTAAAAGTCCCTTTCAGCTCTAAATCCTAAGATTCTAGGAAATAAGAAAACCAGGAAGTATGATGAATAAAGTATTAAAATGGGAGCCAGAAAGTCTGAGCTGGAGTCTCAGCTTTGTTAGTTTTGAGTAAATCAATTCATGGTCTTAAAGTCTCATGATCATACCCTTTGAGAACTACTAGACCAGGTGACTCCTAAAGGTCCCCTCCAATTCTGATATGCAATAACCCTGTTATCCATAGGTTGCGGATGAGAAAACAAATTGTTACTTGCTCATAGCATAGCCATTTATCTAACTAGTTCAGTAGCAAAGATAGGAAGTAAACCCAATTCTTCAGTCTCCCAATGCTCTTCACCACATCAGGCTGCCTCATAAAGGAAATCCTTGATCATTTGTCAAAAGTCCTTTAAACAAAAGCTTTCCATGATTAGCTTCTTCTTGTCATTGCCACCCTCCAGAAGTATCTCCTTCTGCCTAGACCTGATCAATCAATGAAGACCAACAGCTAGATGTTGCAGTAGGCAGAATATTGCATCCGAGTCAGAAAGTTGTTGTTTGGTAGATATGACTCTTTATTCCTTTTGGAGTTGCCTTTTTCTTCTTTCTTCTTCTTTTGCAAGGCAGTTGGGTTTAAGTGACCAGAGTCACACAGCTATTAAGTGTTAAGTATCTGAGGCCAAATTTGAACTCCAGGCCAATGTTCTATCCATCATACCATCTAGCTGCCTCATTTTGGGATTTTCTTGGTAGAGGTACTGGAGTGGTTTGCCATTTCCTTCTCCAGTTTATTTTACAGAGAAGTGAGGTAGACAGGATTAAATGACTTGCTCACACAGTTAGTAAGTGTCTGAAGGACATCAGTTCAAATACTGCCTCAGATAATTACCAGTGGCTTGACTAGTTGTTAGACAAGTTACTTAACCTTTGATTGTCTCAATTTCCTCACCTGTAAAATATGGAAAATAATAATAATTAACCACTCTCTGAATTATTGTGAGGACAAAATGAAATAATTTTGCAGAGCACTTTTAAAAAGCTATATAAATGTTTATTATCATTATCATCATTACCAGTTAAGATAAAATAGAAACAACAAATCCCTTTTATTAAACAGAAGTTAGGGCAAAAGTAAAAAATAAAATTAAAAAACACAATGTTCAGAATCTGAGTCACAGTTAAGCTGATATGAGGTGGCTATTTGGTGCAGTGAATAAAGCACTGGACCTGTAGTCAGGAAGATTCCTCATCATAAATTCAATATGATCTCAGTTATATATAGTTATATGACCCTGGGCAACCCTGGCTGCCTCACTTTCCTCATTTGTAAAATTATTTGGAAAAGGAAATGATAAACCACTCGAACATCTTTGCTGACAAAACCCCAGATATGGTCACAAAGAGTCAGACATGACTGAAAAACAATGAACAATAAATAAGTTGACATATCAAAATATATCTCTAATTTGATCCTAATGCTTCCCCCACCATTTCATTGTCCAAAATTTTTGCTTTGTCTACAGTTTTAAAATGGGGAGATGCAGTCCTCTTCTTTCCTCCAGCATCTTAAAGGGAGCTGATTGTCCCATCCCTGCCAGCTTCTCTATCAATAAAACAATTAGACCCTAATTGTTCTTCCCCTCTTTTATAGTGTATATATATATATGTATATATGTGTGTGTGTATATATATATATATATATATATATATATAGAGAGAGAGAGAGAGAGAGAGAGAGAGAGAGAGAGAAACTGACAGAAAGACAGACAAACACAGAAAGAGAGATAGAGAGAGAGAGTTCAGAGGACTCTCCCTTTCTCTCACACACATAGACCATTGGAACTTGTTTCTTCTTATTTCAATAGATCGATGATCTCCTCAATGGAGTTATTCCTTTATGTGACATAGATTAAATCTATCTCTACACTTCTGATATTCTTTCTTATTCATATCTTTCCAAAACTTAGCTGTTTCCATAGGAAACTTTGAGTTTAAAGAATTTCCCCAACCACTCCACTTGACTCAGTAGCTACTCAATCAAAATCCACAATCTTACCAGCAGCTTCCTCACAGTAGGTAATGGCTCTTGATTATTTATTCCATTAAATGCCAACTCCTTAGCACAGGCTTTCAAGTCCTTGAACCAATTATCCCGACTCTCTTCAACATTTTTGTCAATGACTTGGATAAAGGCACAGATAACATGCTGATCAGATTTATGACTGACACAAAGCTGGGAACAATAACTAACAGTTTGGATAATAAACTGCAGATCCAAAGGATTCTCTTCAGATTAAAGTAATAGACTTAATTGAATAAGATTAAATGATAGGGATAATTGTAAAGGCATCTTCTACAACTTCCTTCTCTGATGTTTCATCATGAAATGGAGGTGGCCCTAGGTTCCCAAAAGATGTTTAAATGGAATGCAAACTCTAGTAAGTTCCATTATGCTGAATAAAATTTAAGAATGATTCTCACAGTGGACTAAGGACCTATTATCAATAGAGCCAAAACTTGGTAATGAATCATTTGGCCAAAAACCCTTAAAAAAGAACATTTCAAAATGTTTCTTTTTTGCTTCTGCAATAATGACAGGGGGGACAGAGAAATTTTAAAATTGCAATGTTTTTAGACTACCCACAAATATCATTTTAAGCTATTAATACTTTGACATGAGACAACTAGCTGGTGCAATGAATAGAGTGCCAGGCATGGAGTAGAAAAGGCCTGAATTCAAAT
Source organism: Sminthopsis crassicaudata (assembly GCF_048593235.1). Taxonomy (NCBI): domain Eukaryota; kingdom Metazoa; phylum Chordata; class Mammalia; order Dasyuromorphia; family Dasyuridae; genus Sminthopsis; species Sminthopsis crassicaudata. The sequence goes on from NC_133619.1 coordinate 519,464,001, forward strand.
CTGGTCTCAGACACTTACTAGTTGTGTGGCCCTGGGCAAGTCACTTAACCCTGTTTACCTCAATTTCTTCATCTATAAAATGAGGTGGAGAAGGAAATGACAAAGTACTCTAGTATCTTTGCCAAGAAAACCCCAGATGGGATCACAAAATGTAAGACATGATTTAAATGACAAAACAGTACATTAAGTGTAAATTTTTACCCAGAGACCAAGTAAAGATACTAATAGAGCAGGAATCCTCAACCCTTTTGTGTGATGAACCCATTTGGTAGTTTGGGGAAGCCGAGATGACCTTTCTAAAAACAGTGCCTTTTTTTAATTAAAAAAATTTTTTTGTTAAAGCTGATTATTTTCCAAACATAGGCATAGATAATATTTAATTTTCACCTTTGCAAAACCCTGCATTCCAAACTTTTTTCTTCCCTTCTTCCCACTTCCTCCCTTAGGCGGCCAGTAATCCAATATGTTAAATTTGTACAATTTTTCTATACATATTTTCACAAGTATCATAGTACATAAGAAAAATCTGATCAAAAAGGAAAAAAAAATTGAGAAAGAAAACAAAATGTAAACAAACAATAAAAAAACAAAAATACAATATTGTGATCCACATTCAATATCCACAGTCCCCTCTCTGAGTGCAGATGGTTCTCTTTATGACAAGACTATTGGAACTGGCTTGAATCACTTTGCTGCTGACAAAAGTCACGTCCATCAGAATTGATCATCACTAAATCTTGTTGCCATGCATAATGTTCTCTTGGTTCTCCTCACTTCACTTAGCATTATTTCATGTAAGTCTCTCCAGACTTTTCTGAAATCATCCTGCTGGTCGTTTCTTATAGAACAATAATATCCCATAACATTCATATACCATATTTTATTCATCCATTCCCCAACTGATGGGCAGCCACTCAGTTTCCAGTTTCTTTCCACTACAAAAAGGGCTGTTACAAACATTTTTTTGCACACATAGGTCCTTTTTTCCCTTTTTTAATATCTCTTTGGGATACAGGCCCAGTAGAAATACTGCTGAATCACACACTGAAACATCATAGTTTGATAGCCCTTGGGGTATAGTCTCAAATTGCTCTCCAGAATGGTTGGGTCAGTTCACAATTCCACCAACAATGTATTAGTGTTCCAGTTTTCTTAACATCCCCTCCAACATTCATCATTATCTTTTCCTGTCATCTTAGCCAATCTGAGGGGTGTGTAGTGGTACTTTAGAGTTGTCTTAATTTACATTTCTCTGATCAATAGTGATTTTGAGCATTTTTTATTAAACTGTAATTTTAATTTCTTCATTTGAAAATTGTCTATACATCTCCTTTGATATAAAGAAAATACAAAGTAAAATACAAAAATGAATAAAAACCTAAATGATGTTTTTAATGCACAAAATAAAATATACAAGATTTGAAAAGGAATCAATTGTATAAACATAGTTTATATATCTATAGATGACTGTGTTTACATATATATACACTCATATTTTATATACATATACACACATATTTTAAAGTTTACTGCCCCTAAGTTAAGGGTCTTTGATCTAAACTGATAACATGTTAGTTCTGATGATACATTAAAAACCTTAAGGGTTCTTAACTTAAACCTTGTAAACTTTTCCTTAAAAATATTTTTGATAACTATATTTCAATATAATTGTTTTTCCTTTGTTAGGCTTTATATTTTGTTATGCATTTAAAATTATCTTTTTGAGATGAGGTCTCTAGGCTTCATGAGACTTCGAAAGGGGTCCCTGGTTAAGGATTCTAGATATTCCTGCTATAAATGAAATAAGAAGACAGACTGCAAAAAAAAAAAGAAAAAGAAAAAAAGAAAAAAGAGAAAAGAAATGAGCCATGTTGCTTTGCTTGTATTTTTAGAAGTGAAAATAACAACAACATTTCTTGGTAAATTTGTTTATCTGATATATATATATTTTTTATCTTGCTCATGAAAAGCATTTGTAAAATAGACCACCACGAAATAATTGCAACTTTTGTGTGTGTTGTCTTTTTCAATCATTTCCAACTCTCTCTGACCCCATTTGGTGTTTTATTGGCAAAGATACTAGAATGATTTTGATGAGAAATGGAGGCAAACAGGATTAAGTGACTTGCCTAGAATCACACTGCACACAAGATGAGTCTTCTGATTCCAGACCCAGTGGTTTATTCACTATGTCATCTAACTGCCCCATAATTGTAGCTTAAGCCCCAATATTTTCCAGATGATAATGAGGCAGAGAAATTCCTTAAGACACTCAATTCAATTTATATCAATTAACAAACATTTAGTTATCTACTATGATGTAAGGGAAACTAGGAGATTCAATGGAGTACTAGCTGAAATCAGGAGGATCTGATTCCAAATCCAGCCTCGGAAACTTATTATCTGTGTGACCCTAGGCAAGTCACTTAATCCTATTTGCCTCAGTTTCTTCATTGGTAAAATGAATTGGAGAAGGAAATAGTAAACCACTCTAGTATCTTTGCCAAGAAAACCCCAAATGGAAAAAGAGTTGGACACAACTGAAAGGACTCAACAATAACAACAAGAAATTACAGTGATAAAAACTAAATAATTCCTACCCTCAGGGAATTTATCAATCAAATCAATATGTTTTAATATTAATGTATTCCTTGTAAAGGTGAACATAGAAAACCACAAAATACATTATAAAACTTGCTCCAGGGTGATAGGTGTCAAAAGCTACATAAAAGTCTTCCACTTATGTATTATAAATACCTTTTCTTAAAAAAAAAAAAAACTTAGAAAGTACTGGAAATGGTAAGCAAAAAATAACATCACAAAAATGAAATCAATTATATTTTAACAGGCAAGGAATGACTGGCTATCAACGCGGGAGTAATTTCCAAATCAGCCATCTGTGTACAGTCAGACCACTTGCTTGTTAGGGCAAAGAGCAAAATCAATACCAAACTAGAAGAAAGAATAAAAATGAGAAGAAATGATGGCATTCAGCTAAGGCAGCTTCAACCTGACCTATTTAAACAGGATCTTGACACATACAAAAAAGGTGGGGAGAAAGATAAAAGAACACACATCAACACAAACTATTACAATTTCCTAGAGAAATTTAATAGATGTAAATCAATTGCCACAATGAGGAGACCAAAAGAGCCTAGAAACCACCTTAGCCAGCAATGACTTGATCTCCTTGTCAAGCATAGAGATATGACAGGCAAGGGAAAGAGTGATTTAGAATATAAATATATTTACAAAATCTTATGGAAGAGGATGGTGGAGGATTTGGAGCAGTGTTTATTAGGTTGGTTGAGATACTCCAAATCACTGTAAAGATATTTAAAGATTCAATTGAAGGGAAAACAACATATAGACAAGATGGAAAAGATCCATAAAGATTTTTATAAATAACTTTTCTTCATCAATTATCATAGAGACAACATGTTGGACTCCAATGTTCTTGCTGTGCTGCATGAGAGTAGACATCCCAGTAAAGAAAACAAAGATGGGAAAAGTAATTGGACCAAATCAAGTATACACAGAAAAAGCTTGTGATGAAAGTGACATAATTTTTAGTTTATTGAGCAATTGGTTTTCAAGATATCTTTAAAAAGAGATACCAAAGGACTGAGGGAAAACCTATTTTTCCTCAAAAAAGATAATGAAGTTAGCATTAATAGTTATTGTCTAGAATGCCTTTTTTCTATCTTTTAAAAAATATAATGGTAAATAGTCACATATGTATTAAAGACATATAATGATGGTATTAGAAGAGAACAAGTAGATTTTTGAATTTTTTATTCTATCTCAGATTGTCTTTATAATTACATAATTGAAAAAAAGATACAAGATCCCATTATGGTTACTGATTATTCCAGTCATCACTTGACTGACACTGCTCTCTCTAGTCATTAAATCTATGAGCATTTATTCAGTGCCTACCGTGTTCCAAACTGTGTGCTAAGTGCTGAGGTTAAAAAGAAAGGCAAAACAGTATCAGCCTTCAAAGAGTTTATAATTTAATAGAGGAGAGAACATGCAAACAACTATATACAAACAAGATAAATTAAAGATGGTCTCAGAGGGAAGGCACTGACATTAAAGCAGACCAGAAAAGGCTTCTTGGAGAAGCTGAGATTTGAAGGAAGCTGGGAGGCAGAGACAAAGAGGCAGAGAATTCCAGGCTTTCCGGATAACTATTGAAAATTCCAGCAGTTGGGATATAAAATATATATTGTGCAAGGAATAATAAGAATGTAAGTGTTCTTGAATAGAGGAATAAGGTATAAGAAGATTAAAAAGAGAGAAGGGGCAATTTATAAAGGTCTCTGAAAACCAAGAGATTTCCAATGATCTCTTAATTGGCAAATCCAATTATCTTGAATCAGTTGGCTCTCTCTGTGGCTTTTGAGATTGCTAACTTAGTACATTCTACTCTCTGGGTTCCATGACCCCTTTTGCTTTTTTACTTTTCTTTCTATATTCCTGTCCACTCGTCAGTCTCTTTTTACTCAATCATTATCTATGACCTCAACCCTAACTGTAGGTGTACTCCAAGGCTCTATTCTAGGAACACTTGTCCTTCTGCCCCCCCCCCCCCCTCTCTCTCTCTCTCTCTCTCTCTCTCGCTCTCGCTCTCGGTGATTTCATCAGTGCCATATTCTTAATTATCATCTCTGAACAGACAAATCCAAGCTGTACATGTCTAGCCTTATCCTTTTTACTGAGCTCGAGTCTCACAACATGTTTTCCTATTAGATATTTCTAGCTATATGTCCCAGAGGCATCTCAAAACTCAACATCATCAAAACAAAATTCATTATCTTTCCTCCTAAATCCAACTTTCTGATGTCTACCAAGGATGACCAGTCAACCAGATATGAAACTTCTAAGTCATCCTCATCTCTTCATTTGCCTTCATCCTCTATCAAATTAATTTACAAATCTAGTCAATCCTTGTAGGTTAATTATTATCCATAGTTCTCAAAAAGGGCTAAATGCCATCACTGTGTTAGAGTTAATCCTACCTACTTCTAAGACATTCTACATGTCCCTTTCTTTTCACTCACATAACAATCATTAGAGTTCAGATAGTTATCTCTTTTTTCTGAACTGGTGCAATAACTTCCTAATTGGAGCTCATTTTCCCATTGATTCTGTTTGTACTGGTGAATAAGTGTACCACAGGCTCTGAGAAAAATATTTTGTAGCAACTGATCTCATTATACCACCTTAATAAATTCTCCTATCTAAAACTAAAATCTGATTAACCAATTGACCCATGGAAACACATCAACAGTGGTTCAGCCATACAACAGGACGCTACACTAATCAAGAGCCCAGATCTCTTAGGTCTCTAACCTTATATCTAATTGTTATTGCTGTACTTAATTCGTGAGTAGGGGAACATTAGAAATAGTTAACTGGTGTGGGTGATCTAGACTTAGCTTCTCCCACCTTCACTAACCACAGTGTATGTGATTAGTAAATTTTAGCTTCTAGTTTGCTAAACTTGTCTTCCTTTCTCGAAATGTAGCTGACCAAGCCCAATTATTGAGTATAGGAATTTCTCAGCATAAAGATTGATCACTAAGTGGTTAAATAAGAAGTTTCTTCTGTTGAGTAGGACCAAGCAAGGAATGATTTTTCATATTAATGATACAAGGTCTTCCAAAAGGTGACAAAAGGGCAGGAAATGGGAAAAAGGAAGATTACAACTGATTATTTGAAAAGAATTCTGCAAGAAAAGAAGTATAAAGAATGTGAACAAAGAGATGTGTGACCAGTAAAGAATGTGGAATGATCATGAAGTCATCACAAATGACAAATAACAATAGATTGTTCTCATGGTTCCTAGATCAAGGGACCTAAAGGATAGTCGCCATTGTATTTTGTGTTCCTTTTAATGAAATATTTATAAGAGGACATGGATCATATTGGATAGTCAGGAATAGATGGATTACCATACTCTTAAAGGTATAGACACATAAGTGTCTATACCAACAAAGGATCTAAACAAAAATTTCCAACAAAGGATCAAGATAAATGTAATGTTCCAGACATAATTTCAAAACTTTCATTCAACAAATTCAGAATGTGATAGCCACAGCTAGCCAACAATTCATGTGAAAAAGATCTGAGGGTTTTAGTGAACTTAACAGACAAAAAAAAAACAAAAAAAAAATTAGTGTTAAGCTTGGAAATAGAAGATTAGCAAAATGATCACCTTCAGAATAACATAGGTGATCATCCCAGTGATCATCTCACTAGTCTCCGACATTTTGGGTATGTTCACTTCTGGGCTTCAAGGACACTGATAGGCTTGAAGATATGTAGGGGAGAATGGACCAGGATAATGAGGAAACAGAAGGCCATACTATACAAAGATCATTTTAAACAACTGGAAATATTTATCTTGAGATGATAGGAAAAATTGGATGGTTAGGTCAAGAACATGAATAGGGAGTAGGAGGGAGAAGAAGGTGATCTTCTTTCATTAAATTTTCTTTGGCCCCTTTGGCCTACTTTTCCCCTCTTCTCCCATCCTACTTTATATCCTTATTTCTCTATAAGTGAGAATAGATGTTATGTATTTTTAATAAATAGGCATATAATGAACATTTGTTGCCTTATTTTACTTCAGTGACTCTCAAACATTATATGGTAATGACTCTGTTTTGTAAAATGTCCCCACTTGTCATAAAAAAATTTACATAAATAATTGTCTTAATTGCCAGTTTATTCATGTGAAAATGTTATACCATACCTTTCTTAAATATGCAATAAAATGGTGTAAAAATTCATTAATTTACAAAATCCATTTCAGGGAAGCTAGGTGGTACAATGTGTACAGCATCAGACCTGGAGTTAAGAAGACTCATTTTCCTGAATTTAAATCCAACCACAGACATTTACTAGCTGTATGGCTCTAGAAAAATCATTTAATTCTATTTGCCTCAGTTTTTCTCTTCTGCAAAATGAGCTGGAAAAGGCAATGGTGAACAACTCCAATATTTTTGCCAAGAAAACCCCATGAATCCTGGGGGATAATGAAGAGTTAGACAAGACTAAAATGATTGAACAATAAAATCTATTTTAACTTTTAAATGTGTAATTTAAAAATAATAATTATAATATTGAAGGAATTGTCAATATAATTTTGTGGGTGGGGAGATATCAAGAAGGAACTTAAGTCTTTAAACAATTATGAGTCAGTCTCATGGGCACATAAAAGTATGTGTATCTCTCAGTCTTTGGCACACATCAATAATGGCTCAGCCATACAATAGGATGCTACACCAGTCAAGAGCCCAGATCTCTTGGGTCTTTATCCTTACATCTAATTATAGTTATTGTACTTGATTCACAGGTAGGAGTGTGAGGGGGATCTTAGAAATAGTTAATTGGTATGTATGGGTGATCTAAACTTAGCTTTCCCTACCCTCACTAACCACAGTGGATGTTGTGATTAGTAAAGTTGGCTAGCTTCTAGTTTGCTAACTTTGCCTTCCAGTTTCCAAATGAAGCTGATCAAGTTAATTATTGGGTACACAAGAACTTCTCTGTAAAGAGGTTGGTCATCCAGTGGTCAAATCTGAAGCTATTTCTGTTGGTTAGGACCAAAGAAAGAGTCATTTCTCACAGTAATGATGTTGCTAGGTTGCTGGGCTCCTTTTTTTTAAAACACAGATTTTTACAAAACATGTTATATTGATGATATTTCTTTTCATAATTCTTTTCTCAACTACTAATAAAGATCAATATTTTCTCTTTAATAACAACTAATCCTATTTCACACAAATGAGATATTACAAGTATTAGAAAAATTTATATTGTTGTGTTTAATAAACCAGAAAACTATTTATTCACCTATAACCAAAACATAATAATATTTTCAGGTTAAAATATTTATTTCAATTAACTATTCTTGTTCAGATGGAATAAGACCAAATTGCCATATTTGTCCTCAGCAAATGTGTTCCTTATTCATTCATATTTAGAAATATATAGGTCTTTAAAATAAAATGAGAATTGCTTCTGTAGACCCATCAATGATTAATAAGTAACTCTTTAATCTGTTTCATTTACAGGTCAGGCATTTTTAAAAATTTGGATACAAATGAAAAATTAGTTTATAGATATATTATTCATAACCAACTTTTCTCGTGAATGCAATCACATTATCTTTCTGGATCAGCATACAAATTTGAGTACCTTGCTTTGAGTTACTTAAGAGTATTCAACTTTTTTTTAATCTGACAAATATGTAAGTTTCATGAGAAATTTTTTTATAAAAGGAATTGGCTTGATCTTGATTATTTTAACTAAGAAAAATGGCAATTTCTTCTTTCTTTTCAAAATCCCTTTGAAATATTTTGGCATGAGAAAGCCAGTGTGTTTTACAACACCATAAAAGTACCCTGTGGTTTGCCACCATACTGACACACAATTTTGCAAAGAGCCTTCCTTTAAATGGACTACTTTTACAAAGCTAATTATTCTTGCTAAAACCTAAAAAAAAATGTAGTTCTTCACTCATATTTCTTAACATATGTTGGTCTATGAAGCATGAAATACATTAAAATTATATAAGGGGGTTATATTTTTAACTAATAATTATAATCCTGCATTTCATCCTAACATCAACTGAGCTCTATCAGAACAGAGTCCAACATAAATTTCCCACATTGTATAATTTTCATTTTAAAAAAGCATCAATTATATTGAAAATGTGTTTTTTCTAACAGCAAAAAGAATATAAATAAATGATTGTCTAATATAGGTTTCAACAATATATTGTACATATATAATCAAATAAGTATCGTTAATCATATATATTGCTTCATCCACCTAAAATGCCAAATATAAAGATTTCAGTTGCTCAGCTTATTGATCACAAAGGTCTTCCGATCTCTAGACAAATTCTCCTTGCTACGAGATCATCTGAAAGTGAAACCATGTGGAGTACTTTTGTCCATGATTCACCAAACATGAAAAAGTTTTCTTTTGTTTATTAAAAAAAAAAAATCTAATTTTCTCTGAAAAATTCTCTTGTCTTGTCAATATATTATGGCTGTATACTTTCCCAAGATATTTCAATTTATTAAGTCCCATGCTATTTACAGCCAAAGCACTCCAAAAATGCAAATTTTGTGTTATTTTATTTATATTAATAACAAGACCTGTGATCCCAATGACAAATATAATGTATAGTGTTTTCTGAATTTTAGCGTTTTACTTTGTGCTTTTGTATTTGCATTATTTAAACAATCTCTCTTTTTTATATATTAGTAACTCTAGTGGATTTTCTCTCAAACTCTATATTTTCCTTAATAAAAGAGTTTCAATGCATTTTTTGAAAACGTAACACAATTACATTAAAATTTATTTGGTGAAAATGTCAAACTAGAATCTATAAATCGCCATTCTTGATTTCTTACCATTCTTGAATTATTTCAATTTTTTAAATGTTGCAGGGTCTTTTAAAAAGATGAACTTAATATATGAATATATCAAATATATATAAAAGAGGAATATATATTCACATGAAACATGTGAATATATGCATAACATGTTACATATATGTATGTATTTGTATTTAAAATAATAATATTGTAAACTATATCAAACAGTGTATTTTTTTAACTTCTAGAAAAAATTGCTTATATACTTTACAATTCTACGGCAAGCAACACAATGGCACAATTCTTGTGTGTCATGGGTCCATTCTTACTAACAGTGACAGTGGGAAATAAGACATGCATCAAGATTCAAAACTAGTTGACTCAAATTTGCCTCATTTAGGCATACCACATAAAACAATCACATTGCCAAATACACAGATAACTGGGGTAACTCTGTCAGCTTAGTCTTGCTTTTTGTTGTTGTTGACTTTAACTTTGCTTTTTTTGAAAAAGTGAATCTCTCTCTCTCTCTCTAAGAATTGTACTCAAAAATATCCAATAATTTTGACTATGGCACTGGGAACTGGAGGAGTGGGAGACTCCTCACAGCTTAGAAAACTCTTCACTTCGTCCCCAAATGAGAAATGAGGGTCAATGGGTTGAAGTTGCAGAGGGGCATATGTAGGCTAAATACAGGAAATTCCAATCCAATCTTATCAAATAGCTTGCTAACAATTATAACTGTCCAGCAAAAGGCTACCTCAGAAGCACTGAACAATAACTCTACACTATTGAGGTATCTTCAAGTGAAGGCAGGGTAACCAATGATTAGGATGTTGTGGTAGAAATTGCTACTTAGATACTGGTTTGACTAGATGAACTTTTAAGTTCCTATTATTTCTTTTTTACTTTTTATTGTTGTTCCTTTAGCCTTTTTGCACCAAGGGCACCAGTCTTAGAGTTAGGAAGATTCATCTTTCTAAGATCAAATCCATCTTCAGACATTTACTACCTGGGTAACTTTAGGCAAGTTACTTAACCCTCCGCCTCAGTTTCTCATTTATCAAGATGAGCTGGAGAAGGAAATGGCAAACCACTAAAGTGCCTTTGCCAGAAAAACCCCAAAGAGGATCATAATGAGTTGGACATGACTGAAACAACTGAGTAGCAACTAGCCTTTTTGTTTGCCTAAATATAATCCTTCCAAGTCACTCCTTCCATGGGAATGTCATTTCCATTCTTTTCAAATAAAAAAAAAAAGCCTCGAAAGCCCAAAGATCTAACTCTGGAAAAATATAACATCCAACTTCCCCAAACACACTGTTCCACAATTCCACATCTCAAAACCCCTCTCTACCACCCACCAGTCTCCCTTTTGTTCTATCTCCAAGAAGGGAGCTTCCTTTCTCCTTGCTAAATCCAGCTTTTCTATTTGTGCCTCTCTTGCCTCTTCCAGGAGCTCTCTTCATTGATCATTTATCTCTTCTCTCTCTCATCTCCCTCTGCCCTATTGCTTCTTTGCTACCTGAAAACATAGCCAGGAATCCTTTTTTTCCTTAGAAAAACTTTCACTATACCTTGCTATCCCCTTAAGCTACCATGCTAAATTTCTTTCCTTTCACTGCCAAACTCCCAGAAACAGTCATCTATTAGAATTACTTCCATTTCCTTACCTCCCACTCACTTTTTATTGAGATTCTGACCATACTACTTTATTGAAAATTTTCTCTCCAAGATTACCAACAATCTTTTATCCAATTCAATGCCTTTCTTAATTCTTATCTTTTTTTGATCTCTCAGCAGATAATCACCCTGTTGATCATCCTTTCCTCTTACAAGTCCTCTTCTCTTTCAGCTTTTAGAAAATTACTTGCTCCTCATTCTTCAACTATCTGTCTCACCAATGTTCCTCAATATACTTTGTTTGATCATCTTCAATATCCTTAAATATGATGTCCTTCAAAGTTCTGTTTTGGGTTCTCCCTCTTTCTCTCCTTCCTTCCTTTCCCCATATTCTTTCTGTGTCTCTCTTTGTTTCATTGTCTCTGACTCTCTCTCTCTGTCTCTGTCTCTGTCTCTCTGTCTCTCTCTTCCTATTTTGGTGATTTCTCCAGCTTCCATTGATTCAATTATTATAGGTTTTATATAGATGACTCCCCGGTTGCTATGTTCATCTTCTTGAACTGTAATCCCTTATTCCCCAACTGACTTTTAGATATTTCTATTTAGATGTTCTAGAGATGTCTTAAACTCAACATATCTAAAATGGAATTCATGAGGTCCCTACATAAACCTTTCATCACCCCTCCCTCCCCAGGTTGTTACTGCTCTTCATGTTTCTGATGAAGTCTTCATCAGCCGTCATCAAACTCCTAGCTATACAGGAGCCATCCTTGACTTTTCATTCCCCCTTGGCCCCACTGTCTTCCTATATATTTCTATGTCTCATAATTTTTTTCTCCACTAGACCTCATAAATTTCTCTCCATACATATAGCTCCCACCTTAATGCTATTCAAAGCCTTCTTTAGTGATTTTGTTTTCCTTTCACCTTTGTCTACCCTTTAAGATAGAAACATTTTTATTAGACGAAAACAAAGTTATTCCTGAGTCCTAAGTTAGTTCAAGAGAACTAATCTTGAAAAAAACTTAAATTCTTCTACATGAAGGTGATGATAAACAGATGCCTCTCCTCTCAACAAATGAAAGGTCACCCACAGATAGTACAGAGTAATTATTAAATAACTTCTCCCATTTGTTCAGGATCAGTAGCGGCCTCATTACCTGGATCCAGAGACAGTATCTCTATGTCCTGGGCACAGTTCCAAAAAGGTCATTAATAACAGGAGAGTCCCAAAATTTGCAGGAGAAGAAAGATATAACTCTAATTAATGGAAGTAAAGTGTTCCACCTCAGTCATTGAAATCAACAGTTTGTATCGGAAACAACAATAATTTGAGTTTCCTTTTCTTCTCATTTTTCAGCCTCTTGACAAGCAGGAGCCCGACCAAGACAGAAGCTTCAGAGGCAGACAGGATTTCTTCTGTCACAGGCAGAGAATAAGAGTGTCTCTCCTTCCCTTTTTCCAAAGCCCAAGATCAGGGATTGAATGACGACTAAGGTGATCCAATATTTCTTATCCCCAGCCTTTTCTTAAACCAGATTACCAAGGAGTTAAAACCTGGCAAGATAAAGAGTAACCAGAAGCAGGTAGTCAAGATGTCCCACTAGCTTGTCTTAATCATCTCTTATATGGCAGGCCCTGTGCTAAGTTAGAAAAAGAAAGATAAAAACAATCCCTGTTTTCAAGGAGTTTAAAGTCTAATAGGGGAAGTAATGAATAAACTAGTATGTTCAAACAAGGTACACCCAGGATTAATTAGAGAAAATCTCACAGAGAAGACACTAGCATTAAAGAAAGATTGGCTTTTTGTAAAAGGAAGGATTTTAGTTGGGCCCTGAAAAAAAGTCAGGAAAGCAAGATGGGCGAATGATGAAGAAGAACAATCCAGGAATTGGGATCAGCCAGGGAAGAAGTACAGAATCAAAAGAGAAAGTGAAAATATTGTTGGAGGAAGAGAAGGGAGGCCAATGCCAACACATCTCAACATAGGTGGAGGGGAGTAAGGTGTAAAAAGATTGGAGAGCCAGGTTATGAAAGGCTTTGAAAGTCAAATAGAGGACTTTATATTAAAGCTGGAGTTTATTGATAACAGTTGATAAGACCTAGGAAAACAGAGGTAAATTGCAATGGAAAGGGCCTTGAGGGAAGTGGAGACACTGACCAGCAGACAATTTCAGTAGTCCGGTGTGAGGTGATAAAGGCCTTCACCAAGGTGTTTGTAATGTTGGAGGAGAAAAGTGGAGGTTGGGGCATATACCAGAGGCGTTGTAAGGGTATAAATGACAAGAGTTGATTATGAATCAGGTATGGCAGAGGGAATAAGGGAGAGAGAAGAGTGAAGATGAGATTACTGAGTAACTGAGAGGATGGTGGTACCCACAACAGTAGTAAGGAAGTTATGAAAAAAGAAAGATTTAGAAGAAAAGGTAACAAGTTCAGTTTTGAACATGTTAAGTTTAAGATATGTATAGGACAGGAGTAACTAGATGGAACAATGGATAAAGTATCAGACCCGTAGTTAGGAAGATTCATCTGCATGAATTCAAATATGATCTTAGACACTTACCAGCTATATTAGAACAAGTCACTGAATCCAGTTTGTCTCAGTTTCCTCACCTGTAAAATGAGCTAGAGAAGGAAATGGCAAACCTCTCCATAGTCTTTTCCAAGAAAATCTCAAATGGGATTACAAAGAGTTTACATGCCTGAAGCAACTGAACAACAACAAAAATCTATAGGATATCCAATTCAATTTGTCTAGTAGGCAATTGGAGATGTGATACCAGAAGTCAGAAGACAAATTAGGGCTAGAGAATCATCTGTATAGAGATGATAAGTGACATCATGAGAACTGATATAACCACCAAGTAAAATAGCATAGAGGGAGGAGAGAAAAGTATCTGGAGGTGAGACATGGTACCTTGTATTAGTGGGTATGACCTAGATAGAACAAAGCTTCTTAAATTATAGGTCATAGCCCTCATTTAACTGAATGTGGAGGGTGAGATTTATTATCAGTAAATGTTTGATTTGTACACCTATTTTATATGCCCATGTGCCTGGAATTGCATAAAAACTCCTCAAGCAAAAAGAGATTGCAAGTGAAAAAAAAAAATGTAAGAAGTTCTGACTTAGATAAAGAAAAGAAAAAAAAGAAGGTAGGAGGAGAAAAAAGACAGAACAATGTCATGAATACCTGGGGAGAAGAGAATATTAAAAAGAAAAGCAAGATCCATTCTTTTCAGTGTAAAAGGCTACAGAAAAGAGGTCAAGAAGGAAGAAATTAGAGAAGAGGCTATTAGATTTAGCAGTTAGTATATCTTGAAAGAGTAGTTTCATTCAATGATTGGCTTGAAGCCAGACAAAGAGAGTTAAGAGGAAAGTGAGAGCAAAGGAAGTAGAGCTACCTATTGTAGAGAGGCTTCTATCCCCTGTGAAAGGAAGGAGAGATATAGGATAATAGCTAGTAATGATAGATTAAGAGTTGTTTTGAGGATGATAAAAGGCCTGAAGAAAATGCCAGATGAGGATCAATTAAAAGAAATGGGGTATATGGAAGGAGCCTCAAACTTGTCAGTGAGATAGGGTAGTGTCTATCCCAAGCATGTGAAAACTTCTCCTGGTGGAATGGGCACATGAGAACATTTTGTTCCAATGGCCACAAAGGCAGCTGAAGTGTGTACTGTATTTACAATTTGGTTAAATATCAAAGGTGTCAAAATCATCTACTGCATCTTGAGCCATCAGCAGTCATCTTGACTCTGTCCTGCACTGGACTGTGATGACACAGAAGGAGAGAGTAGAGCCAATGACTTCTTGTCTTGTCCTCACTTAAATCCAAATTATGCACAAACCAAAAGATATTCTCCATGCTATTTTACCATTCTTACTTATCTCAAAGTCCTGTGGCAACAGGCAAGTGACAAAACAGCAGGTGCAGATACACTGGGAGCTATAGTCACAACCTGAATACAGGTAACCCAGATCATAAGGTTATGCTTCTCAGAAGCAGCAGTGGAATTCAGCAGTTCCCTGAGTATCTGAGCAGCCATTTAAGGATCACGCTGCTCATCTCCTGGTATGAGAAAGGAGCAAGAAAAGGTGCTCTAAAATTTTTCTGCTTACCCATCCCCGGCCTGATTATGGCAGCAGGGGGGGATCCTACCCTGTGGTCAAAAATATATACAAAAACTTCTGCACAGATGATTCTACTCACCATTGGTACATGGAAGGTACACATACTTATAAATAACACAAAATACAGTAGATCTTATGTGTCAAGAAACTGGAAACTGAGTGGATACCCATCAGTTGGAGAATGGCTAAATAAGTTATGGCATATTAATATTAAGGAATACTATTGTTCTAGAAGAAATAATCATCAGGATGATTTCAGAGAGGCCTGGAGAGACTTACATGAACTGATACTAAAGGAAAAGAGCAGAACCAGGAGATCATTATATGTGTCAATAGCAAGATTATACAATAATCAATTTTGATGGATGTGATTTTCTTCAGCAATGATCCAGGCTAACTCCAATGGTATTGTGATGAAGAGAACCATCTGCACCCAGAGAGAGGACTGTGGGAACTAATTGTGAATTACAACATAGTATTTTCATTCCTTTTGTTGTTGTTTGCTTGCATTTGTTTTCTTTCCCATTTTTTTTTTTTTACTTTTTGGTCTGATTTTTCTTGTGCAACATGACATTTGTAGAAATATGTATAGAAGAATTGCACATGTTTAACATATATTGGATTACATGCCATCTAGGGAGGGAGCAGGAGGAAGGGAGGGAAAAAATGTGGGACACAGGGTTTTGCAAGGGTGAATGTTAAAAAAAAATCTATCCATGCATATGTTTTGAAAATAAAAAGCTTTAATAAAAAAATTACTGTAGACCTCAAAGTCTAATACCTCTTGTTGTAAGAGAACTCAGCAGGTATCACATCCAAAGTGCAATTCTGAGACAAGCAAGACTGGCAAATGAAGACCAGTTTTAGTTACTGAAGGTGGAACTGGATACATGTTTTTCTGGAGTGGTCATAGTGAAGGAGAGTTGTGGGTTTTGCAATCAAAACTAACCTAGTCAGCAAATTTATATGCCTATCAAAAGAAGTGAATGACAAGTTCATAATAATGCAACTACCACTTGCAAGAAAACACCACATCAATCATCATCATTACCTATAATCTTACGATGATGAACTATGATGAGGTCAAAGAAAAATGTTATCAGAACAAGGAGACTTTTGTCATCAATGTGCCAAAAGAGGACAAGTTTATAATTCTGGGAGACTTATTGCTAGAGTAGGCTCATACTATCAGACTTGGCAGGGAGTTCTTGGAAGGAATGAAATCAAAAACAACAATAGCAATGGTCACTTATTACTGAAGAATTGTGAGTGCCATGACCTTTTATCACCAATACTGTCTTCCATTTACCTAAACTCAATATAACTTTATAGGTGCACCATTGCAGCAAACATTGGCATTTAAAAGACTATGGCATTGTAAAGAGAAGAGAGACACAAGATGTGATAAAGGCAATGTGTGGTGCAGAGTGCTGAACTGATCATGGAATTATCTCCAAGCTAGATATTTGCACTCAACAAAAGCAGTAACCCCAAAGCAAAACGACTACCAGAGAAATCAATATTAACAGATTAGAGCGTTTCTCTTAATGGAAACAATTCATTGATAACTTGGAGAAAAAATTTAACCAACACACAGTTGGCAAGAGTGGGATAGAAAAGGAGTGGGTAGCTTTCAGAGATTTGGTCTACACGACTGCATTTATTCATCTGGAATAAAAACACTCATAAGCCATCAAGAATGGTTTGATGAAAATTATGGGGAAATTCAGAAGCTGATAAGTGAAAAACGAGAACTCCATGGGATATATCAACAGCATAGTATATTCATCTCTAAGATGGTAGCATTTAATTACATCAAAAGTAAAGTACAAATGAAGCTTAGAGAGACACAGGATTTTTTGCTCAGTCAGAAGGCAAATGAAATTCAGTTTTATGCTGATAGTACAATCCAAAGTACTTTTATGATATCATAAAGACATATGATGCATCTCAATTGCTCAGTACTGATGGAACCACATTGATTAGTGATAAGGACATGATCTTAGAGAGATGGGCTGAATACTTCCCTAGTGTTCTCAATAGAACATCATCAATCAATGCTGAAAGCATTGACCATTTACTATAGGTTAAAGTGAATCCCTCTCTAATTGAAGAGGAATTTTTGAATGCCATTAGGCTCCTCTCCTGTGACAAAGCAATTCCAACTGAAGTTGACAAAATGACTTAAATTTTCTGAGTTATATGGCAAAAGGAAATTATACCTCAGTAGTTCTCTATTGTCTATCTCTATAAAGTTAAAAAATAGATTGTCCTGTGACAATCACAGAGAGGTTTCTCTCTTTGTCATTGTTGAAAATATTCTTGCCCAAAAACTGCTAAATGGGCTGATCCTTTATCTGGAAGAAAATCATCTGAGAGCCAATGTACCTTCCAAAAGGAACAATAAATGATCAATAAAGTGTTTCCTGCCCCACAACTTCAGGAGAAATGCAAGGAGTAGAACAGAGGTCTGCATACAATGTTTGTACATCTGACCAAAGCCTTTGGTACTGTCAGTCATGAGGACTTATAGAAAATTATGTCAAAATGTGGTTGCCTGAAGAAGTATATCAGCAGTGGATATCAATTTTATCATGGCACACTTGCCCAGATTCTGGATAATGGATGATTCTCTCATTCTCTCCCAGTCACCAGTGGAGTAAAGCAAGGCTGTATGCTTGCTTCCATGTTTTTATCATGATGTTTTCAGCCATGTTGTTAAATATCTTTAATGAATATGAACAAGGCATCAAGGTCAACTTCTGCTCTGATGATAAATTCTTCAATTTTAAAAGGCTACAAGCCAAGACTAGAGTGGAGGGGGTGTTAGTGTATGATTTTTTGTTTGCGGATGATTGGGTACTCCATGCAGCCTCTGAAGCTGAGATGTAATAAAGTATAAATCAATCCACTGCTGCTTGTGCTTGTTTTAGCCTAACAATTAACATAAAAAACCAGAGTTGCTCCATCAGCCAGCACCATATCATCCATACATGGAACCATTGGTTACAGCAAATGAAAAAGTTTTTAAATGCTGTGGATAAGTTTGCTTACCTTGGCAGTGTACTTCCCAGGGATGCACACATTGATAATGAGGTGGACACATGCATTGCCAGAGCTAGTTTAGTGTTTTGGAGGATCCTAAGGAAATTTTCAGAGAGAGGTATTAAACTGATTGCCAAACTGAAGACCTACAGAGATCATTGTGAAGTCAACTTCATAGTTCTATGCCTATGAAATCTTGACAGTATACCATCATCATACCAGGAAACTGAATCACTTCCATTTGAATTATCTTAGGAAGATTCTAAAGATCACCTGGCAGTCTACGATACCAGACACTGAGGTCCTTTCTCAAACTAAATTTAAGGTCCTATTTCAAGCTAAACAGTGCCAAATCCTTCATTCACACACAGGAATTTGAGTTCCATCACTTTTGTGGTCTTTTTGGTCATACCACTCCAATTGGCCAGTTCTATTCCTAAAACTAATGCAAAGGTCTAAACATGATGCTCCAAGTATGTTCAAGCCAAAACAGAACACATAAACAAGAAGTTCTTTTGCCTGCTTTAATTCAATCAGTCAATCAATTTAATCAGTTGCTAACTCAATTCATATTTAGCAAGGACTTATTTTCCTTCTAGTATGATCTGCTCCTCCACTTTTGAGCTAAAAAAGCCTCTCCAAAGCATCTCTTCCTCTTGTTCTTCTCCCCTTTCCTTTGTTTCCCCAAAATCCTAATTGGAAACCATACAAAGAAGCTTGGTCAGGATTGGAGACTGAGGGGTAATGAGCAGGCAGGTATCATACTTCCTTTTATTTTTCTCTTTGTCTTCCTGGACCCTTCCCCCATTCTTCCCCAAGCCCAAACATGTTTGAAGAGATATGTGAGCTTTAGGTCTGAGGACTTAACTCCAAATAGAAAAACTTACTTAGGGTCAGGGAGCATCCTTCAGGAGTGAGACACTAATCCCCCATCCCCCAAGAAAATATGATGGAACCACAAGCAATCAACCTTGGGGTCATTAACATGAATGAATCTAATTTATCTAATTAAACTTCTAACTTCCCATTTCCACCCTATCTCATCTCTAACTTGGGCCCCCATGCTCAGTGTGGGGGGGACAAGCAGTGATCTGGGGTGGCCCCCAAATGTGTTTGATAATTAAATCAATTTCTGCCCTTGCTGATTTTTTTCCCCATTACTTTCTCCCATTACCGGAGATGCAAACAATAAATAATTTAATAACCTGGGCTGAGTGGATTCTGGTTCCAAAACAAAGTGTTTTAATTCTCCTGTGTGCCTGCTTTCAGCATTACTGTAATTCCATTTCCCTTCACTTGACTGGGCCTTTTGCTGCTTTTTAGGCTTCTCGTATTTCTCCCCAAGTTTTCCCCATGGAGCTCTGACAGCTGCATTATAACAGGGCTGGGCAACTAGCATGACATCACTCACTCCTCAGAATCAGCAGCAGCAGCGGAGTCATTAGCCTAACAATCTGCCCTCCGTCTTGATTGTGTTTGAAATCTGTCTGTGTGACTACAGGCAGATCCAAGGAAGGCACCTGCTCTCTCTCTCCCTCCCTTCTTCCTTTCTCTCCTGCTTCCCTCCATTCCTCCCTATCCCTCCCTCCTTTCCTGGAATCTCCTCCCTATCTCAAGCAGATGTGTCTTGGGAAAGGGGGTCTCTGGAGAGTAGAACTAGATGAGGGGAGAAAAGCAAACATCCTCTTGGCTATAATTTGCTACCTTTCCCTAATCTTGGGTGAAAACAGCTGTGGTCTCCTGCCTTTATTAAAGGCCCCTCAAAGAGAGATTTGGTCCTGCTACTTTTTGGAGAATTGAGTTGGGCACAGTTAGCCACAAAATCTACCCACCCATTCCCTTCTCAGTCCCTCTGTCCCTCATACTCCCACTTTATACCCCCCCCAAGTCATTCCCAAGAATCAAAATTTGCTGATGTTCGAATTTGGTGCCTTTTCCTGAAACCAAGAGAGGGCCAGGGAGCAGCAGCTGCCGGATTGGAGCAGGGGGGAGGGGGGAAGAAACGCACCAGTGAAGCTTTCATTTAAATAAAGAGCAGAATAGCATTGTGCTCCATTGATTACAATTTTTTTTTCTGAATGTTGTGACATTTGCAGGAAGGCTAATTTATTCAAGCATGGAAATCTTTAAAAACTTAATTAAGTTATTTCTGTGATTTTCCATGCCTTATTGTTTCGAGTTCACATTTACTTTCATCCTTGTTAATAAAAAGGGGGGGCAGTAGAGTGGGGAGAGAAAAAGAAAGCAAGAAATATCTTTCCAAACTCCCAGTGTCACTTCTGGAAGTTCAGGGCCCCTGGCTGAAGTCTCACAGGACAAGAATAAAGGAGAGCAGTCAGCTTGATTAGCACGCCCAGTAAAGGACAGCAGAAATGTATTTGTGGTCACTATTCAGGAGGTAACTTCTGGCCTGGCACCTTAGGACCTTCAGGAAGTCATCCTTCATCGTCCCAATATAACACAGACTCGGTATCTGATGCTGGCAAGCACTCTTACATTAAATTTGATATAAAATGCACTTCCTTCCTTCTCACCACCTCCTAAAATCTCCTAGCTTCCTTCAAAACAAGTCAGGGTTTATGTCCTTTAAAAGGTTTTTCTTGATTCCTTCAGTTATGAATACTCCATCTTTTCTGATATTACTTCATATTACTTCCCATGTGCTTCATATTTACTTGATAAGTGTTATATTTCCACCCTCACCCTCATTAGAATTTAAGATCCTGAAGAACTGGCAGTGTTTCATTTCAACCTTTTTGTCCTCACACACCATGTCTCGCACAGCACCTTGCACAAAGATGATGCTGAGGAAATGTGAATGAAGGTTTAGGTGCTTTGTATAGAGCAGGATTTCTGGCATCCTGTTCTTCCTTTTCTGCTAGGTTGTGGCCTCCCCTAAAAGCAAACTTGTGACAATACCTATCGTATACAATAAGATACCTGAAAGGGTTTGGGGGTGGCCCAGGAGAGAGGGAAAAATAGCTGCATGTAAGAGGATGGCAAGAGAAAGTGATAATGCTGGAATTCAGACAGACAGCTCTCAAAGTATTTTCTTTATTCCTTTCAGGCACTTATCGCATTCTACCCAATATTACAATTATCTATGTCTCTATCTACATCTCCCCTCCTAAATGTCCCCATGCCTTCCCTCATTGGCTGGCAACTGATTGGAACCATTCCAATAGGGGGTCCCTACTCAGATTAGATTAGATAAAATCTTAGAACTGGACAGCCTCATCAGCTTGAGTTCCTGTCCCTCTGGTCATTCTCTGAGGACTGTGATTCATAAATTTGATTTTCCTATAACTCAGCAATCAAGGGGATAATGTTTCCATCAACTCTCAGATCTTATCTGGAAACCTTAACCTGGGGCTGCTTCACAAAGGAGATTCACATCCTTCACCCTGCTTCTTGAGCCCACTTCTAAGTAGCATCCAAGTATTTGGAAGCAGTGATCAGCTGCACCCAAATCCCATCAGCTGGCTCTCTCTATTTTGGCTAAAACCTCAGAGTACTTCCCTGGGGCCAGAACTCTGGCCATCTGTATTCCAGTGACATTTGCACATATTATTTTTAAGTCATTAGTCTCTGCCTGATATTGTGAGTCAAGAACTTTAATAAGAGAAATTTATGGCTTGTCTCCTCCAATCAACACAATAATTCATGGCTGTGTTGAATGTGCCACACTAATGGATATTGCTTTCAACTGGGTGTTGGGCTTTTTCTTCAAATTCATTACCCAGAGAGTTCTTCCTGATCTATTAACAGGAGCAGGAGCTGTTTCTTTCCCCCTCATACCATCTCCTAAGGCCATGAGGTATCCAAGTGTGATCCTCAAGGGGCCTCCAGGTGGTTTTCAGGCCAATCGAAATTGAAAGTCACACAAAAGTGTCTTTTTTTAAATGCATTTTCCATGGCCGATCAGAATCTACATTAAAAAGGCCTAAAAATGAACATTTTTGAAATGTGGTCACAGTCATGGTTATTTGTCCAGGCAAAAGCTTTTCCTGATTTCTCTAGGTTTTTTTGTTTGTTTGTTTGTTTGTTTTTGAGGAACAAGTGAGAGGAAGCAAGTAGAGAATTGGGTGGGAGCCTTTTTGACCCAAGGATAAGGGTTCATAAACTGAAAACAGTTGAAGATCTTTTGTAATTAGACTTACTTTTATTTAAAAATAATGGAAGCAGAGTAGAGACGTGAAGAAACTTGCACAGAATTACATGGCTATTGAAAAACAAAGTCATAATTTGAACCCAGATCTTCTGACCCCATTTCGCATAACCTTTCAGCTGTAAAAATTAAAGGGTTGGGGAATAGGCTACAATAACTTCGGGATATTGCTTCCTGGTCTGCTTCAATGCAACTCATGGAAAGAATGTGGAATCATATAGTAAAAGAATGAAAAGCTGTTTACTTTCCTCTTACACTAGGTAGGGATTTAGTAAATCTTCAATATTTTCAAGTATTTATCATCATTATGACTTTAAATTCAAAGAAGCAGTTGTCAACTATAAAGAAAAAATAATTATATTAAAATGTCCATAAGTACTGGAAAAAAAAAAGAATGTGGAATCATAGTTTTATGTTTTAGTGAGCCCATTAGATTATAACCTCCTTGAAGACAGGCAGGGACTGTCCTTTTTGGTAATTTCAGAGCTTAGCACAGTGCCCGGCACAGAGCAGATTCTTAAAAAATATTTATTGACTGAATCTCTCACTCTGAAATGATAATAAAACCTGACCTTTATATAGCACTTATTATGCGTCATTATATTTTACAATTAGTTTCCCATTTGATTTGTAATATGATTCTATTGTTCTAGAGAATAGTCCTCCAAATATGATCATTCAGATCATTATGGGTCTTTATTAATGGTCTAATAATAAAAACATTGTATAGAAGCAATGGCATTGAGCCAGAGTCTGTTCTCTTAGCATCTGAGATTTCAAAATTCTTCTCCTTCCATCCTCCCCCAGGGAGGAAGTTTTCACAGCTTCCCTGGGAGACAAAAGTCTCAGGAAACTGGCAAAACAGAGGCTCCCTAGGGGTTTTTCCTGCTAGTCAACTTTCTGAAGCCACCACCCAAGGGATTAGTAAGAGTATCTTCTCCAAAGACCACACCCTTGGGACTTGTTATTCTCTTCAGTACCCAGTATCCCACAGATAGTGTACACACTCAATCATCCATTTAGACTTGAAACATGACTTTTCAGCAGGGTGAGGATATTTCTGAGCTTAAAATCTACCCAGGTTGGTAAGCTACAGATTTTATTACTTAAGACCAGTTTCCTTCACTTTGTCTGCTGTTTGCTAATTCATTTGGTTTGTCTTATTAAAGCCAGAACACTTATGATAAGATTTCCCCTCCCCCAACAAGATTTTTTGATACTTATTGATAATCATTAAATTTGTAGTATTAAAATGTTTTGAAACTAATAATCACTGACATTTGTGCACCATTTTTTAGGTTGGCAAAACATTTTACATGCATTATCTCATTTGATCTTCACAACAATCAGATGAGGGTAAGTGAATACTTGAGTGTAATTGTGATCTCATCAATGTAGTTGGGGGGCAAGGGTGAATGAAGGCATGAATGAAAAAAAGCAAATATTAGTCATCTACTTTGAGCCAAGTACAGCAATAAATGCTGGAAATAAATAGAAAAGCAGATAATCATTTATTAAGTGCTGGAACCTGTGATGAATACTTTATAAATATCTCATTTGATCCTTTCAACTAGGCTAGAAGGTAATTGTTATTAGTCCCATTTTATAGTTGAGGAAAGTGTGACAAATAAAGGTCAAATGACTTACCTAAGATCACTTAAATTCAAGTCTTTCTGGCTCTCAGCCCAGGGGTCTATCCACTGTGGGCAGAATATTAAATAAAGCATGGCTGGGGTCTGCCTGAAATAGTAGGACATATGAGGCAGTGACCAATCAGAAAAGCAGGTCCCTAAAGCAAAAGTTCTGGAGATTATAGGGTTAAAATGGGGTGTCTTAGAGACATTTTTATATAACAATGTAATTTCCCTGATTCTCCTCCCATGCTCCTTTACAATTCTTAAATAAGTGAAACAAATCATATCAGCCATTTTTGACAGAGTATGCCTCACTACACTAATCAGAAATCTTTGATTACTTCTTACCTTTATATTATTGTTGTGATTATATAAATTGTTCTTGTTCTTGTAAATCGTTCTTATAAAAATGTCATAATTTATAAATGTGTTATAATTTATAAATTCTTATAAATTGCTCTTGTTCTTACTCAGTTTATGCTGCATCAGTTCATACAAGTCTTCCAAAGTTTCTCTGAATACTTCATATTCATCTTTTCTTACAATGATAGTCTGTTTCATTAATATAGCATAATTTGTTTAGCCATTCATTGATAAGAGAACAAACCATTTACTCTCCTACCTGCTCTCTCCCCATCATCTACCTAGTTTCACTCCCAGGTTATTCCTTTAGCTCTCATCTTTCAGTCAGTCTTTTCTTTTCTTTTCTTTTCTTTTCTTTTCTTTTCTTTTCTTTTCTTTTCTTTTCTTTTCTTTTCTTTTCTTTTCTTTTCTTTTCTTTTCTTTTCTTTTCTTTCTTTCTTTTTTTTGCAGGGCCCACCCTTTGGTAAAGTACTCCAAATTCCTCTTTCTGTAACCTTCTGAAACTTGACTCCATATTTCTGATTTCCAAAGTATTCTACCAAGTCCTTTTTTTTTTTTTTTTTTTTTTAGCAGTGTCTCTTCTAGACCTTCTTTCCTTCACTTGTTAAATTCATCCTTTTAACCTTTCTATACATCTACTTAAGTTAAAGCTATCTTGGGACTTGAGGAAGCCATAATCTTAATATCTCAAACCTCCAGGGCTTGTCTTCAAGTTCAGACCAGCCTGAGTAGTCACACAATCAGGGAAATTGCAGAGCTGGAAGAAATTAATAATGACTAATTAATGACTCCTCAATTCTTTACTTCCAATCATCTTAACATCATTTCCATTCTATTCTTCTCTGCTCACCACCAGATAAGACATGAACGTTCTCCATAAGAATGCCAAATCCCTCTTCTTATGCACTTAATCCCATCCTGTCTCTTCCATGAATTTCTCATTGTATCATCTCCTCTGTTACCATCATTTTCCAGTTCTCTAGGATAAAATATTTACTCCTCTTTTTGACATTTAAAGCATTTCATCAGCGGTGTCCCTTCCTATATTTCCAGGCAGATTGTTCATTGCTATACTTTACACATGCTGCATTACAGTCAATCTGGCACATATGTATTAGCATATCTCTGCACCTTTGGACAAATTATTCCTACACCTGGAATATTCCCCTTTCTCATATCTGCTTCTTGGTTCCCCTATTTCCTTCAAGTCTGATTTTGAACATGATCTTCTAGAAAAAGTCCTTCCTTCCCTTAAGTATTAATATTCTCCCCCAACTCAAAATTACTTTGCATTTACTCATCTGTATAGATGTTGTGCCCTCCCAGAAAAACCTAATGTTATTAAAGGCAGGCAATTTATCTACTTATTTTGTTCTTGAATCACTTACAACAGTGCCTGAAACATGTTAGGCCCATAATAAATAGTTAGATTGCAAATGAGTAATTTTATTCTTCAAAAAGTGACTAAATCAGGAAGGTGTAATACTGTTCTGGGCCTGATTCTAACCAACAAAAAGCAATCAGTTCCCAAAGAAGAAAATGACAGAACTTAATGTGTATATGGACTTCTTAGCTTAGAACAGATGCCAGGGAAGGAGACGGAAGTTTCTCAGAGAGTGATGTACAGCCTAGATTTGGGGAGAGGAGATTTCCAGAGGGTCAGGGAAAGGATAAAGCAGATCTCATGGATACAATTCTACAAGGTAAGTCAGTCCAAAAGGGATGAGAAACTCTCAAGAATGAAATTCTGAAGACACAAGCAGAAGTTATTCTGATGAAGAAGAAAGGGGGCAGCTGTCTAAGGAGACCAGTGTGGCTCCATAGGGAAATCATCGACCAACTCAGATTTTTTTAAAGACAAGGATAGAAGATAGCAAGGGCAGGTAACAGAGGATGAATACAAAAGAGATGCCTAGTGCTGTAAGAATAGTGTCATGAGTGCTAAAACCCAAAATGAATGGAGGCTAGTGATGAATGCTAAGGATCAAAAAAAAAATGAGAGAAACACTTTAGGTATGCTGGAGGTAAGAGAAAGACCAGGATAGGAACAGAACTGGCACTCAGAGTGTATGATAATGAGCAATGATGAAAAGACAGACCTGCTTAACTTTTATTTTGTTTTTCTTTGAAAGAGATTTATCTTTGGACTAAGAAGAATAGAATAAAAATGATTATCAGGATAAATACAGAGACAGTAGCAGGGAATTTTCCTGCCCTCAAAAGCTCAAGCCCCCAAGAACCAGATGAATTATGCCTTATATTACTAAAAGGGCAGTTGTGTGTTGAACCATTATTGTGATCAAAAAAAGATCACGGAGAAGTCAGGATTAGAAGATCATAGGATATTTGATTTTGGATTTGGAGGGACCTTCAAGGTCATTCCAATTCCCTGATTTTATAAATGAGGCAACTAAGAATGAAGAAATTATATGCCTGCAGTTAAGAAGAAAGAGAGTATTGGAAGCTTCTTTGACCTTCTAACTCTCAATCCGCTCTACTGCAGTACATTGTACACAGAGTTCCTTTCTCTTTTCAAAGCCAAACACTTTAGACCATGGTCTTCCGTGCCCTTGTTGGTATAGAAAGTCTATGCAAGGGTTATGAAGTGAGAAACACAAAGAGCATTTTCTTGCGCATGTGGTTTATCCTTCTCCAGATTTATGAGTTGTTTAAGAGTGAGAATTATGATTTATTTCACTTTTGAATTACTCCTGATGCCAAAGACAGTGCTATGAAGAGGAAACAAAATAAAGCACTTTGAGAAAAAGGGCAACCCAAGTAGTGAGAAAACTAGAGACCACAGCATGCAGTCATTAGTTTAAGAAAATAGGGATGTTCAGCTTGAACAAGAGAAACTAAGAGTTTGTGGAACATGGTCGTTCTTTTAGAATCTTTTAGTAGGCTTTTAAAAGGCTTTGATGCAAAAGGATTTGACCTCAGAGGCTCTGACATAAGAGCAACGTGTGTAAGATACAGAGAAGCAAGCTTCAGGTAAATATAGGGCAAAATTCCCTAACTTTACGACTTTATTTCATTGATATTGAAAAAATAATTCTTCATCATGTATGATTTGGAACAGACTTTGAAATATCTTCTATACATTTCCAGGGTCACCTGGACCAACTCTCACCTTCAGCATGAAATCTCCTCTACAATATTCTTAATAACTGGTTGTCCGTTTTCCATTTGAAGAGACTAAGAACTCCTCACCTGCCTAAGTAGCTCTTTCTATATTTGGACAGCTCCAATTGCTAAATTTTCTTTATGTTGAACTGAAATATGACTCCCTAATCCTATCTTCTGGGGCTAAGCTAGATTCTCTTCCACATGAAAGCATTTGAAATATTTGTAAAGAATTATATGCCTGAACCCAGCCACTCCCCAGTCTTTTCTTCTCTGGGATTCAAATCCTTAGTTCCTTCAACTGATTCTGTCATACTATGCTCTCCAATCCTTTCACTATCCTGATCCCTTTTTTTCTGAATTTGGTCCACTTTGTCAGTGTCCTTGGAAAATGAGATGCTCAGAACAAAATAGAACACAATATTCCAAATGTGTTTGTGGAAAGTGATTCAGACTCAGGTAATCTTCATTGGTGAGGTAGATAGTGTAGGATTAACTTAAACAATCCAAAATAAGAAGCATTTATTAAGAATCTACTCCAGAGCCAGACACTGGTAGGTCATAGTGATATGAAGCCCAAACCAAAAATATCCCCTGCCCTCAAAAAACTTATACACATATTTATAAGTTGATTAAAATGCAAATTATATAAAAGATAAAGGTAGGGATAGGGAGGAAACAGCTTTTGGTCTCATGTAGGTGATAATGCTTTAAGGAACTTTGAAGGAACCTGGGGATTCTATTAGTCATGGTTAAAAGGAAGTCTCAGAGATAGAAGACTGAAATCTTATGTGAGGAATGGTAAATTAGCAAGTATGACTTGCTTGACTCAAAATAATTATAATAGATCTGGAAAGCTAGGTTAGAAATAAATTGTGAGGGATATGAATACCAAATAGAAGAGCTTGTCTCTGATCCTAGAGGCAATATAAAGGAAGGACAGAGCTTCTAAACATATATAAATGCTACAGGAAATGTAGTTCTATAATTTTATGAAAAGCAGTTGAGTCTTGAATCAAAGGACCTACCCCAAGTCTCTAGCTAGTCAGTAAAAAAAAAAAAAAAATGAACAGTGCTAACTTTGCTGATCTAAGTCTCCTCCAGACCATCAATCCAGGATCAGCCTCAGCTCCATGAATGTGGTCACCATCTTTGGCCCAGAGGGGGAGGGAGCACAATTCCAATCTCAATGTGACTTTGTCACTTTCTGGCATCTTCTTTCCAGGATCCCTTCCATCTTCTATCTCTGCCTACACAACTCCACCTAGTTACTACAGCATGCCCTATGTCATGGCATCTCTCTCTTACACAGGGGAAATGTCACAGAAACCATAGGTGTGAGCCAAAACAGTTAAAAGATAATTCCCAACTGCTCACACCAAACTGTACCCAGAGAATTTCAAAGGCTTCCCAGTCTTCACTCTAAGTGGCTCAGATCTCTGAGTGAGATCCACTCAGAAGTGGGAAGGAGGCTGATCCTCTTCTCCCTGTTAAGAATTGGCAACTCAGCTTCAGGTCGAAGACCCTCAAGAAATTTCAGGCAGAAGCAATCACCTCAAAAAGTCACCCTTAGATTAGCTTCCAGATAAGGAGCCAGTGATTCAGAGGGTCTTACTTTCCCCTCCCCATTATGGATCAGAGTTTCCTTGAAGCACCAGAAGTTTGCCCTGATCCCAAGGAATCCAGAAGTTCAGCAAAGAACACCACATATATGAACCTTTCTGCAAGTCCCTCCCTCCTGCAGTTCAAGGAAGGCAGTCAATCCCCTAGGACTTAACTTAAAAGCTAGTATTTAAAATAAAATCCTATTCTTGTCTCTCTTCTGTTTTTCCAGCAGAGCTGCAGGTTGGCCCTAAAGATTCCCTGCTCTCAGGCTTATGAGTGTTAAGGGTAGGAGAATCTAGGGAGGACACAGGAGAGAGTAATCTGAATTCATACTCTAAGGAATATAAGTGAGGAAGGGATTGAAAGGATTTGCTAGGTTAAATTCATAGAATGATCACTAGTTATGTTTCCTCCCCTCTCAAATAAAGTACAACTCAAGGAACATCTAAGAATAAGAAAGGACCTTAGAAATCATCTCTCCCAACAGCAGGATGAAGGAGGATTCCTTCTAAAATATCCTCCGTAAGAAACCATCCATACACTCAAGATAAAGAATGAGACATAGGTTTTGGACATGGCCAGCTTAGGAATCTGTCTTTGCATAATTATAAAGTTTTTTTTCTCTTTTTATTAAATGGGAAGATGATAAAAATGTGAGAGGAAGTTAAAATTAATGTTAATTAAAAAAATAAATAAGTAATCTATCCATAAGACAAGCT
The DNA here is from genome assembly GCF_048593235.1 of Sminthopsis crassicaudata. Taxonomy (NCBI): domain Eukaryota; kingdom Metazoa; phylum Chordata; class Mammalia; order Dasyuromorphia; family Dasyuridae; genus Sminthopsis; species Sminthopsis crassicaudata. Next base: position 519,493,819 of record NC_133619.1, read on the forward strand.
GGACATTCCAAGAAAGCAGGGATGACAGGCTCACTATTCCTCTAGCCATGATATAGAAATAAAATAAACATTGTGGTATATTATATAGAAGGAAAAGTACTGCATCTAGGAATCAGCAGTTCTAGAGTTAAGTCCAGGAAGATGCTGGAAACCCTCAGCAAAGTTATTTCCCCTCTTTGGGTCTCAGTCTTCACTTCCATAAAATAAAGCAATAATCCTTGTATCTATGTACTTTACAAGGTTGCTGTGAGAGAAGTCCTGAGAAAATCCTAAAGCACTGGATTTATTATAAATAACCAAATAAATAATACTCCACTAAAGTCCTCTCATTGTTTATTCTTTTTTGCTTTTTAATAACAGTTTTTTCCTCAATAATTCCATTTAGTAAACACTTAAATGCCTACTATGTGCCAGGCACTATGCTAAGCACTGGGGATACAAAAAGAGTTATAGTTCCTAAAGCTTTCAGTCTAATGGAGAAAACAGCATGCAAACAAATATATGCAAAAGAAGTTCTATGCAGGATAAATAGGAAATAATTAGAGAAAGAACTGGGATTGAGAGAAGTTAGAGAAGGAGATAGGATTTTAGTTGGTATTTAAAGGAAGAGAGGGAGTGGCTAGTCAGAGTGGAGGAAGGAGAACATAACAGGCATGGGAGACAGCCAAAGAAAATGCCCCAAACTGAAAAATACTGTATCTTGTTTGTAGAATATCCAGGAAGCCAGTGTCTCTGATTAAGGCGTATCTGTGGAGGAATAAGATGTAAGAAGACTGGAAAGGTAGGAGAGGGTCAGATTACACAGGGCTTTCAATGCCAAACAGAGCATTTTGCATTTGTTCCTGGAGGTAATAGGGAGCCACTAGAGTTTATTGAGTGGAGTGAAGGGAAATGGGGGAAGGATGACATATCATAATCTGACTTGAGGTTTTAAAAAATCACTTTAGTGGCTGAAAGGAAAATGGATTGCAATATTCCAGGCATAACCACATGGAACACCATCTTGAAACAAAGACAACTAAGCAAAATCAAGTGAAAAAAATGATTGCACTTAACATTGTATGGACTATTCTAATGTATCTGCAGTACTTTCTTGCTGATAGGAAAGAAATGTGTTTCAGCATATGTTTTCCTCAATAAAAACTGGTCTTTACAATGATCTGAGTTCAGTTGCCTTTTATTGTCATTTAAATTTCCATTATTTTTGAAGTATGAATTGTCTCCCAGGTTCTGTTTACTTCATTCTGCTTAAGTTCCTGCAAGTCTTCTCATGTTTCCTCAAATTCCTCATATTTTCCCATTCTTACTGGATAATATATAATAAATATTTATATTATGTATTGTTTTAATTTATATTATTTTATCAAATTTATTAAAAAAGGCAAAAATGACACAAATTTATAAAATATATTATGTATATGTGTGTCTCTCCTTTCCTTTCACCTAGCAGAAAAGGATACTAGAAAAGGATACTATTTGACACAAATTTACAAAATATATGTCTATGGGTGTATAAAACCATGCTCTGAATACTTTTATATATATATATTTTCTTATATTATTTATCATATTAGTATATTATAATAAATATATTATTATAGGCATATAAATATAGTTATATTCATGTACCAAAATGTGCCATCTATTTCCCTATTAATGAGCACCCACTTTGTTTCTGATATTATGATAACATATTTACACACACACACACACACACACACACAATGATGGTACTTAGTGTACACGGGAATTGCCTGAACTCTTAGGAGACAATTGGGGACAGGGGACATTTTGTATCCAGAAGTCAAAAAGAGTCTTTTTCTGATACCTCATTGTGCCTTTGAAGGTGACCCTGAGTTTTCAAAAGACTCTGCCAAGAAGAACGTGGGCTCTGTCAGACCCTACAGAGAGCTGGGAAAGGTTTCAGGTACAACCCTGTGATGAACTATGGAAATCCAGGGACTCAGGGCCAGCCTGGAAAAGCTCAGAAAGGCTCCCCTACTTACCTAGTGGGTTATAGGGTAATAAATGTTAGGGGCCTACCAACCTTTGAAGACCAACTACTAATTTAGTGGGTGAAGGGAAGTCTTGATTTTCATGTCTTGAATGATGATGAACTCACAGACTATTTTTTTTACAAAAAGAAATATTGTATATAGTAACAGCAATATTATTCAAAGAATAATTGTAAATAAGCAAGTTGTTCTGAGTATTATAAATGCTTAAATCAACTCTAAAAGGCAAATAAAGGAAAAATACTATCTACCTCCAGAGAAAGAATTGATATAAAAAAGTATTCAGAGCATGGTTTTATACACCCATAGACATATATTTTGTAAATTTGTGTCAAATAGTATCCTTTTCTAGTATCCTTTTCTGCTAGGTGAAAGGAAAGGAGAGACACACATATACATAATATATTTTATAAATTTGTGTCATCTTTGCCTTTTTTTTATAAATTTGTGCCTTTTCTTTTTCAGGATGAGAAGAAAAGGAAAGAGACAATTCAGAATTTATATATGCATCCATTAATAAATGTATCCAAAAAATAAATAAAATGTTTAAAAGATCTGAGATTTTATTGGTATAAGGTATTATGAGGAAATATGCTCTGATAATGTAGATGAATAACTGTTCTGCGATTTATAATCATTAAGTTACCTGGGCCACTGAGAGGTTAAGTGATTTGCTCAGGATCATACAGTCAGGTGGAATTTGAATCCAGATCTTCCCGACTGATGCTGGCTTTTTATACACAATTTTCTCTCACAAATCCTCAATGAGTTATAATTAAAACAAATCTAAGAATCTCCCCATAGTGGCAGGATGTTCCAAGGTTCTAATCGCAGATCCTTTTGCCTTCCAGAAAGGACAGGTTACAATGTAGCCTCCCAGAAAACTCCACCTTGCTCTCTGAGAAAGCCCTGCCTGCCACAGACACAAGGCTCTGGCTAAGAAAGAGCCTCACTCTAAGAGCTGCAGGCCATTTTTCACCCTCAGGGTGGCTTGTTCTAACTCCCTTATCTTCCCTTGTCACTGGCAGCACCCTGATCGGGCAGAGGAAGATGCATGGCTGGATAGAGTCACAAAGCATCCGTTCTTATCTCGGTGGTGGCTGCCAGCCTGCTGGGAACCACTGGAGCTAGAAAGACTTGGGACCTAGGCCCCATCCCGGCTTGGCTTCCAAGCACTTCCCCGACCCCTCATCTGTCTTCTATCCTTAGGTATAGACCCAGGAGACTAGGAACCAGCACCAAACCCAGAGGCTCAGTGGAGCTCATAAGTAACTGCCCTGAAATGTCCCTAAGAAGAGAGGAAGGGGTCAGGTCTCAGAACCCTGGGGACCCCCCAAGGCTCCAAGCTGACCCAGCTGTAGCTGAAAGCAGAGCCAGCCTATGCCCTCCCTCCAGCTAAGCTCTGGCTGCATTTGTATTCCTGTGCTGCCTGCTGGACTGTGCATATGGAATACATTTGCTTTGGGTATCTCGCCATTAATGTTTTCATTTCTGTTTAGCATCAGGGGTTTTGCACATCGCTGGCCTTCGAGAGCACCAGACTCTCCTTTCTTCCGCTCCCTTTGTTCACTCATTTCCAGATCAGCCAGGGAAGAATTACAGGGCAGGGACTCCGGGAGGGGCTTTTTATGGAGTGCTCAACTCTATTTGATTTTGTCAGAGGGTCAAGAGGATCCAACAAAACACCACCAGCAATGTAACACAAATCCAGGTTCCCACACTACCTCCTCTCTAACACCTGTGACTGCCTGGGGAAATATACCAGGAGGAGGGGAAAAAAAGAACAAAAAGAACTCTGTTGTTGTGCACCTATATCTGGCTCTTTATGATCCCACCTAGGGTTTCTTGGTCCGGCATCAATTTGTCTAATAGTTCTCCAGCTCATTTGACAGATGAAGAAACTGAGGCAAATAGGGTAAGTGTTTATCTAGTGCCTGAGGCTGGGTTTGAATTCAGAAAAATTAATCTTCCGACTCCAGGTCTGGTACTCATTCCATCCACTGCATCACCTCACTTTATACCTTACTGAACAGCAGTAGTGAAGAAGATGGAGAGAGGGGGGCAGGGGACAACTCTTCCTCAGAGCCACCCAAGGAGTCTGGATTGAGCTTATACTTCAGAACTCTCAAATTTTACTGCTCTCTAGTGATCCCTGACACAGTCTTTCTAGTTAGGTACAGAGATCTGATATATTCAAACTCTAATTACTTCTTCTTCTTTTTCTTTTCTATCAGGGTACCCTCTTCTTCTTTTCTCTTCTATCTTTACCTCCATACATTACAGACCCACACAAAGCTTGTGCTGTCCAGGGTTATGTAAAAGTGAAAAAAACCTATATAATTCAGAAATGATGTAGCAGGGTAAGTGTTTTTCATAGGAAATCATTATATGGTTTCCTGTGGCTTCATGGACCCAAGACTGCCTTACCAAGCTGGGTCTCCACGTTGTTCATGAAATCCTCATCATTTTGGAAGTGGGATGGCAGCTATTGCTAGGGAGTTCCTACACAGGTTGGGATCAGAATTAAAGTTCAAACCATTAATGTTCCATCCAATAAGCGTTTATTAAGCAGCTAATGCACAAGACACTGGAATAGAAAGACAGAGCCAAAAAAAATGGCTTCAAAAAGATTCTATTCTGCTGGATAAGATAAACAACCAAACAAAAAAATCTATGGAGCTTGGCCAGAATGACAAGGTAAGGAGCAGAGGTCAAAACCAGGAAGCTATTCATAGCAAAGCCTAAGAAGGAGGTTAGTGAGGTAGGAGATCCAGACTCTGGGCTATAAGAGTTCAATATTAGACAAAAACAGGGTGTCCAGCCAAACAAAATGATCTCGTTTTTTCAGATTCAGTGGTTCAGGGGAGTTCCGATGGGATTCTACAATGGGCTTTGCCCAGTCAGCCCTAGACTCCAGTGTTTTCTGAAGTCCCTTCATCTAGAAAGCTCCCATCACTGATGCCCTCATTGTTCTCCATGGCAACAGCAAATCACCAGACAATGACCTAGTCCCAGACCAGGCAGCACATAAGTTTTTTTTTAACCTAATTCTTAACTGAAGTGCTTCAGTTCTATATTCAGATGGTCATGGACTAGCAAACTCACAACCAATGTATAGTTCTCTCTGTAGTAGCTATAACAATGGTCCTGAAGACAGGTAGAAGTGAATTTGAACCCAGACACCTAACTAATTGTGTGGCTCTAAGTAAGTTACAGGATCTCAGCCTCAGTTTCCTCATCTGTAAAATATAGATAATATGTGTAGCATTTACCTCACAGGGTTGTTGTAAGGAACAAATAATTTAAAATGTTTTACCCATCTTAAAATGTGTGTGTATGTTGTTGTTGTTGTTGTTGTTGTTGTTGTTGTTGTTGTTGTTATTCCACCCCACAACTTCTCTACAGATTTTAGGATTTTCCCACTTGGGTTCTCTGAATCAAGTTTATTAAGAGAGGTATAGTACTATATTGGTCCTGAATAAGGGCCAACTCTGACACATAGTGGCTTTGCAACTCTGGGTTTGTCATTGAAGCTTCTCAGGCAACTCACCAATACAATCTTTTTGAGCAGTTATCTGACTGCATAAAGTAGAGGGCTTTTCCTCACTAGGAGTTCTTTACAGCAATGTCACAGGTCTTGTGCGAAAACAAACAACAAAAATAACAAAATAAAAAAAAAACCCACAAGCAAACAGAAAACAAAGCTAGCAAACAAACAAAAAAAAAAACCCACAGGTTGACTTTCAGCCTTATGACTGACTAAAGGACCAGTTTTCATTGTTCTATAATTCTGCTTTATATTTCTTATACTGGCATGCCTCTTTCCTCCTACTTTGAGCAAAGAAAGTAATTGTTATTGTTGCTGTTGCTGCAGTGCTGGTTTTTTTTTTTTTTCATCAGAAATTTTGCCACTCATCTCAAAACTCAGAATATTTCCACTCAACCTAAAGAACAATCCCTTCTTTAACTGGGATTGGATCAAATCCAACCTTCTCTCCCTTGCAAGTTTCCCAAGAATAGTTTTTCTCTTCAGTGTGATTTCTACAATCCCTATCCTAAAAGCCAAGGATGTTCCAAGGAGACAGCCCCCAGTTTCAATGCTACTGGATTCATCATTGAGAGAACTATCTGGTTCTAGAACTCTAGATCCTGCTGCTCAACGTCATCCTATCAAGCCAACAAATATTTATTATGTCCTTATTATGTGCCAAAGCATTTTGCTAAATGCTAGCAATATAAAGAAAGACAAAAATAGAACCTGCCTTCAAGCACCTCATACTCCAATGGGAGAGACAAAAAATGACTAGCCACATACAAGATATATCCAGAATCAATGGAAGATAATATGAAAAGATGAGACATTAGCAGCTGGAGGACCAAGAAAGGATTACTGAATAAGATGGAATTTAAAGAGACTCATGAAGAAAGCCACGGAAACTAAAGGACAGAGTGAGGAAGCAGGACTTACCTATCTACCTACTTATCTGTGCATCCACACATATACACACATTGATAACTATATTTCAATATAATAGATTTCTTTGGTAATTCTATGTATTTTATTTTATGCATTTATAAACAGGATCCTGGACATAGGTCCAAGGTTTCACTAGGCTGTCAAAGGGTCCATAACACCCTTACCCTTAATAAGGGTTAAAAACTCTACATCATTTTGGTGGCTAAGCACAGGATGGATTGGACTGGGAAAAGCCTTGAGGCAAGGAGACCAATTAGAGGCTACTGCAATAGTCCAAGCAAGAGGTGATGAGGTCCTGAAATAAGATTCATGGCTGTGTGAATGTAGAGAGAAGGGGTCCCATACAAGAGACGTTTAGATGATAGATACAATAGGATTTGGCAATTGGGCAAGGGCTCAGGTGGGGGGGGGATAAGCATTTATATAGCACCTACTATGGATGAAACACTGGGTTAAGTGCTATTTTTAAACAAACGCTATCTCACTTGATCCATTATCCAACATAGCCACCAGCCAGACAACTGAGTTTCCTCCCACGGCCCTGTACATCCCAGGAGTCTTTTCATAAGTCTTCAGTTAGTGAGTTTTCCTCCTGTCTATTAGGTCACAGCAGATTGATTCCTCTCACTTTACTGTGGTTTACAATTTGCAGTTCCTGACCCTTCCATTTTCCCCTGGTACAGGAGCCATGTTTCTGCAATACCAACAAACCAATGGCAGGAGACGGGAACAGGTAGCAAGTCTTAGATCCTCCCTGGCGCCCTCAGCAGGATGCTGGCCCTTTCACCTTTGCTTCCTCCCCATCCCATCATCTTTCGTGCTGCTTCTGTCTCGCAGACCTTTTTAAGTCCTACCTGCAGGCCCCTCGGAGGAGGAATGCAACAAGGCTAGAATCAGAGGTAATCTATGAATTAGGCCCTTTTAACTCCAACCAAGCTGAAGAGTAACAAGGAGCATTGTGAAGGGCATGCCCAACTGGTGATTTTATTCTGCATTCTCAATTTGAGGTGAGGTGGGCTGGCAGTTTCTAATTTGGCTGACTATTGGGTTTCAAGTGAACTCATCCAGTTGTATATCTGTGCAATGGTCCCAGTTCCCATTACAGCTTAGATTTTGAAATAAAAAAGGTTATAGAGGCCATCCCTAAAAAACATTCAGTTCTACCAGATGGAGGGAAGACCTGCCACCGCCACGGCTACCCTTCCTCCTCTACTTTCTCCCCTTGAATTCCTATACACGGTACTCCCTCTTCCCACCACTGCCACCCAGAATCCATCTTTGCTTCTTGACTGCTCATATGGCTCCAATGAAATGGACATCACTGTGATGGAAAGAGCCATCGACATTCAGAGAAAGAACTATGGAAACCAAATGTGGATCAAAGCATAGTCTTTTCACCTTTTTTATTGCTGTTGTTGTTTGCTTCTTTGTTTTGTTGTTGTTGTTTTACCTTTTGATCTGATTTTTCTTGTACAGCATAACAAATACGGAAATATGTTTAAAAGAATTGCAAGTTTAACTTATATAGAATTGTTTGCCATTTTGGAGAGGAGGTGGGGGAGAAAGGGAGAAAAAATTTGAAACACAAAGTTTTGCAAGGGTGAATGTTGAAAATTATCTTTTCATGTATTTGGAAAAAATAAAATACTATTTTTAAAAGAAAAGGAAGTCATCTACATCATTTAATTCAGGAAGGTGGAGAATCAGCATATATAACCTACAGACTCCTCATTGTCATCTGAAGTCCTGATGTGGTTTTAGGACCACTCTTGTACCCTTGGGAGTTCTGAGACTTCTGTATACCCTGAAGTTAATTGTTCTTTTGTGTGTTGCCTCTTCCAATTAAAGAGTGCTCTTTGAGAGCCAGAAGGCTCTCTTTTTTTCTATTTGTATACCCAGATTTTAGCATGTAATAAGTACTTAATGCTTTTTAACCATTTACTCAGCTAGTCCAACTCTATCATTTTACAGATTAGAAAACAGAAGCTAAGGGAGATTGAGTTATTTGTTCAAGATTAGATAGATAGTAAACAAAAGAAGTCGGATATGAACATAAGGACTCTGATTCCACATTCCATATTTTTCTCCCTGTACAACACTCATGGATTTCTGGGCTAGTCACTTCCCTTGAAAACAAATGTTGGTTTCCTGTAGAACTCATCAGCAGGTAGAAAGAAAGGCATTTATGTCAATCATATCAAATACAAAGTTGTTATTTTGACTTTCACTTGCCTATCCCATTTGTACCCCCTTCTTCTTCACTAATTTAATTTACCAAATTTAGAAAAATTGCATTGAATAATGGAAAAAGCTAGGCATTTAAATTCAGAAGATCTGGTGCAAATTTTACTTCTGCTAATTAGTAAATATGTGGTCATTTTTCTTACCTTTAAAATGACAGGATTATATCTCTAAGATCCCTTCTAGCACATAAGCCTAGGATTTCTGTCTAACAAATTTGCTCTTTTTCCTCTATTCAAGCAGACACACACACACACACACACACACACACACACACACACACACACACACACACACAGGGAATCAATTTGTTGCCTCTATATCAATCATTTCCTCTCTTCATAAATTCCAGTTTCTTTTTTCCTTTAAAACTCAGCTCAAAACACATATCTTCCAGGAGCATTTTCTAAGAAACTCTATCTCACTCAACTCATTCCTTTACATCTGCCCTCTGCACCATGGTCCTCCGTGTATATTATATTAACTAGCACTCATTGGTATCCTTTTTGAAAGTATCCCCAAGTCTCTTTCATGCAAGTATATGGCTAGCTAAATTGAAAAATTCTTTGAGGACAGCAACTGGTCTTTCCTCAGATCCTCCTATTTTACCATTCTAGATTTGAGCTCAAAAGTTTTCAGTAACAATATCAATAATAGGTACTCTAGAGTTTCCAGAGCATTTTTCATAAAGCATAAACTCATCCCATGAACCAGGCAGTGTATGATTATTAGTCCCATTTTACAGATAAGATATAAAAAGTGATGCTATTGATTATGACTGAGTCTTGTGTAGGTTTTCAAAGGACCAAATTTAAATATAATTTTCCCATCGTTAGTTTAATCATTAGTTCTCAGGAAACTTGGGGAGTGACTAAAGGGAAAATTTAATAGAAAGGTCAATAGATTTTTGGAGTTCAGAGGTTTCAGGTTCAGATCCTGACTCTACTTTTTACTATTTATATAACTTTGAGCAACTCCCTTCCTGTCTCTGGGTCAGTTTCTTCAGATCAATAAAATTAGGGGATTAGGGCCAGGCCTGAAATCTACCACCATTTTAATTTCTCTTCTACTATCATTTCTGAACCTTTTTGCTGGTTGTTCCCAAACCGTTGTTTAGAATCCCTGGCTTCCTTTAAGACTCAGTTCCAACACTATTTGCTTAAGGGAGGCCTTTCCTCAGCTCTTCAGCCACTAGACTTTTCCCTTCTGAAGTTACTTTCCATTTACTCTGGATATCTCTACTAAATACTTATATTCCCTCCCCCCCCTTAGAATATAAATAAGTTCCTTGAGGGCAGAGACTGTTTTTTGCTTTTTCTCTGTATCCCCAGGATTTTTAGCAGAGTGCATAGCACATACTAGGTACTTAATAAAGGCTTGTGGCAATTCACACTTGATCTCTGTGAGTCCCCTAAATCACCAAGTCCTGTTGGCAGCCCTCCTCTTTTTGCAATAAGGGCAGCTATGTTGTTGCTGCTGTTGTTTGTCCTCCATTCTCAAAGAGGACCATGACATCAGAGATTTGATGCCATGACATGTAAGTGAACTGGATTTAAGTGAGGGAGGGATGTATAAGGTCATCTGACTTACTTTGTCCTCCAGAGACATCTGGGTCCAGTAGCAAGATACATAACGGCATGGCTAAAGATGGCCCTAGATACAGTGGAAGACTTTGGCCTTTTCAAACTAAAGTCTTTAACAGGTCTAAGTTTGACTGAGGCCGCAAAGGGTTGGACATAATTGAATAGCAACTCCTTCCCAATAGCAATAGCAATTTGCTTGGAAAGCTTTAGGAAATGGAAAATAACTTATCTTAGCCTAAATGAACCAGAGAAGTCCCAGGCTGTCTTCCGCTTTCTATTTTCTTTCCTAAGATCAGGCCAGTGACCAGAAATCCTAAGAAATGAAGATCTTCCAAGTTCGGTGGCTACCTCATGAATCTGAGAAGTTCTCAATCTGTTTCCAGTTGCATGGCAGAAGATCTCCATTATAAGTTGAGAACAGAGGACAAGATTTTTAACACTTAAATCACCCTATAAATAGAGCCCTGAAATGAGCCATTACCAGAATGGCCAGAAGTCATAGAATTCTAGATCTTGGGCTAGAAGGGACCTTAGAGCCAAGCTATCCCCGACACCTCTAATTTTACATTGGAAAAATTAGGTTAAATGACTTCTCCCAAGTCAATAGATACTAGAACATTTGAGACAGTATATGAACACAGGTCCTCTGATGCTAGCTAGAAAATGTTCTTTGTGCTCATATGTTGCCTCTAAATCTTGAGAGATGCCTAGACAGTAAACATCTGAGGGGAATGTAAAATATTTGCTCAGCATGCAAACTAAGCACCCTTACCTTTGGGGAGGTGTAGAATGAGGGAAATGGGCTAATTGGGTGTTTCACATTCCTGTATTTGTTAATATGCACCTGTGAGTCCTTTATGTTTTAAATACTTTCTATGCTACTGCTAAGAAATACACAGCTATCCTCTAGCTGATCTCTCCATGATACACAATACACTGGGACCGTCTTGCCCCCATTTTGGAGAAGTCCTAGACATGTCATACTTAAGCTTTTAGAGAGCTCTCTGGAGTTTTATCCTTGAGTAGGAGCAGAACAAAAGACAGATAAAGGAAAGCCTATTTTTTTCTACCCCCTTTTGAAGTCACCCCTCCCTTCTTTACTTTTAAAATTATTTTGGGTCACATGTGAGTGTAGAGCTGGAGCCCTTTACAGGAGAGCACTTATGGGCACCAAGTCACATGAGTATAATGTTTATTTTACTAACAATGGGAAACAATGGTTCAGAGAGATAGCTTGGTTGGTTGGTTGATTTGTTATTGTCCTTTGTTCTTGATGAACTCAGAATGCTCTCCCACAGGTTGGGCACAAATAATCCATATGAGCATTTGGAGTGGAGATAGCTCTAAATTTGGAATCTATTGGGTGACATGGGAGATGCTGACAAAAGATCCACCTAGTATGGCGTGCTCAGGTGATTGTACCTAGAAAAGTGCTTTTTCCTATGAAGATAGGAGATGAAGGCACTACTGATTTCCTATATTCATTCTGTATATTCTGTAACATTCAGTTACAGCATTCGTGTCAGCATTCACTGACCTGAAACTTAACCACTCTAGAATTATCTAGTGATTGGGTGCAAATCACACCCCCAATACTCCCTAGCTTAAATACTATCCTCTGTCAGATGTCCAGTACCTTGATCTGAGTCAAGGCATTTAACCTGGCTGGTCCTCTGTTTCCCCAAAGTGGTGAGGGAACCCAGTCCTAACCTCTCCATTGGTGAGGATGTGTTTGCTTGGTCCCATGACTCAGAACATCCAGAAAGTGTTGGGTCCTACAGAATGCTTTCTTCAAAAGGGTTATAGAAATAATGAACTACTTGGTTCCTCATAGATTCAAGACAAATTACCTCAATTTCCTCAACTGTAACATGTAAAATGAGGATAACAAATTGCTTATTTCACAGAGGTGTTGCAAGGATCAAATAAGAATTATGTAAAGTGCATTGCATACTTTCAGTTATTATTCCTAATCTGCCACTTACTACTTTTTTACTATATATCTTTTAACCTGAGTTTCAGTTTCCTCATAAATAAAATTGGAAGAGGGGACTAATTAAGCTCTAAGACCTCTTCCATCTCTAAATCTGTGATCACTAAAGCCCTAGTGCCAATTTTCTCAAAAAGACAATCCATTGTCTTTCCACCTGCAGAGAAAGGAAAAGATAAAAGGGAATAAAGCAAAAACAAATTCCCTGACCCCTTTTAAAACCTGGTAAACCCACTCCTTGAGATGAAGCAGGGGAGACCAAAGCTTCCAGAACGGAAGTCTCAGGTGCCAATTGAGCCTTTCTCTTTAAAGGCCTCCTGCTGAAGGCAAATACATTTTAAAGGTCCCAGGTGAAAGAAAATTCAGAAGAAGACACCTGTTCCCAAGCCTTCCCAGGTGGAGAGCAGGGAAAACATGCAAAGTAAAGGGCAGGTTTGAGAAGCAGAGGGATTGTGGGCCTGAACCCTAAAGAAAACCTGCAGGAAGGAGAGGATTAGCCCATGTCTTTGGGTCAGAGGAGACAGTTGTAGGAGAGGGATTTGTACTCAAAGAGTCTACAGGCTTTCAAATTCCACTGGCTCTCAAGGGAAAATGGGAAGGTGATCCCTTTCCTGCCTCTTCTCTCCCACAGGCCTCAAAAGGCAGAACACCAAGGCTGAGGCAAACAGACAGCCAGATTCTGGGTCCAAGACTCTCACTTCCCAATCTTCCCTACACATCAACAACCTGCCCCAACTGTGTTTTGAAAACCTCTATAACTAAGAAAGCAATATACCTAATATGTTGCAATGTCAATGGACAGAACAGAAATAGCAATATGATGAAGTTGTTAAAATGCTAGACATATCCAGAAAGACCAGAGTTCAAATCTTCTCTCTTGACTTTCCTAGCTATGTGGCCATAAGTGACTAACCAAGTCACTTGACCTCTCTGAGACTGTCACTATAAAATGAGGAAGTGAGACCCAATAACCTCAAGGTCTCTTCCAGCTGGACATCTATAATGCTTTGATTCTTTTTTTAATTGGCACTAAATGCCATATAATTATGACTAAGCTTGACCCAGAAAAAGATATGAGAAAGCATTTCCTGCACTTCTCTGTAGAAGTGAAGGACTGTGGACATGGAGAACTGTGGGAATGGATTGATTGCTTGGTTAATTTTTTTCTCCTCTTTTTTCTTTGTTCTAAATTATGCTATTCTGCTCGGAAGTGATAGAAATACATTGGCAGATAAAACTGATTAAAAACAAGATATTTACAAAACATTTTAATAAATAATAGTTTATTCTATAAAACTTTTAGTTGCATCTTCTTCAAAACCCACATATCATAGGATTTCGAAGATTGGCATACTAGTTTTGAGACTGCCACAACTCACTTGGTTACTTTGGGCATCTTAATTCCCTTCCCTGATAGCCAGATTCTTCTGGTAAATGAGGAAGTGAGACCAAAAAATTTCCAAGATCCCTTCCAGCTATGACAAACTGTGATTAAATTCTGCCTCTGTCCTTTATTGATTTGGCCCAGGTCAGCTGGGTGTTTAGAACATTGGGCTTGGAATCAAAAAGACTCATCTTCCTGAATTCAAATCTGGCCTCCCATATTCCTAGTCAGGTGACCTTGAACAAGTCATTGAACTCTTTGCCTTATCAAAATCAGAGAAATTACCCCAAATGTTCTTAGATATTATTTGTGTCCGACCTGTGGCAGAGATTCCAAGTACTTATTGGTCTGATCAGTCATAGTGGGACATACTGTAGTAACTCAACTCTAACATAGTGATGTCATTTTGTTCCTCTTTAAATATGAAGGACAATAATCAACCATTTGCCTTAGTTCTTCCTCTGTAAAATGAGCTAAGGAATAAAATGGCAAACCACTTCAGTATCTCTGGCAAGAAAATCCTAAACAGTTGAATATAACAATTAATACAAGAGGTCAATATATCTTTTAGGATTTGCAATCCCTCACCTATAAAATGGGGCTACAGCTCTTCACATAGTATGCCATGATTTCTCTTCATTTTGCAGAGAATCTCAACCTACAGTTACTATCCTCAAAATCCATAGTAATCACAGATAAAGAAAAACGGTAGCTAGAAAGAAGTTGCAGAATACATTAAACTTCCTTCAACCCTTTGGCACATTGCCCAGTGTTGATTTTCTTGGCTGCTTCAAAACCATCATAAGAGAAAGAACTGGAGTCTTCAGGTAAGGAAACTGAGGCCCAGAGGAGGTGAATGATTTTCAGTAACCTTTGCCTTAGGCTGCCAGTATTGGAAGTGCTTAGTTCTCAAACTACAGGAAAACAGGATAAGGCAGTATCCCCACTTTCTAGCAATTAGAATACTACACATTCTTTCTGTTCCTGTTCTGTTATCTCATTCTCTGTAAATCCCTTTTTTCTCCCTTCTACCCCCAATCCCAACCTTATACAAACAAACCCAAACTTTGTTTTATCTTGAGGTGCCCAAATGGAGGAAATCAAAAATTTTAATCTGTATGAGAAACAGCGTGAGGATATATTGGATAGAGAGGGACATGTTTGAAGTCAAACTACAATGGAAACGAGAAGAGCTCTGGTACCAGGAGAATCTGGGCTCAAAAGCCATTTCTGATGCTTATTATCTGAGTGACATCAGACAAATGATTTAACCTTCCTAGATTTACACAAAGGAGTTACACAAGTTACACATGAGTCCTAATGTCCCTTACAGCTCAAATGTGATTCAATGTCTTCAAGATGGGTTCAAATCTTGTCTAAGATGCATGATAGCTGAATGTTTGCTGTTGTTCAATTATTTTTCTATGATGCCAGACTCTTAGTGACCCATTTGGGGTTTTCTTGGCAAAGATCCTGGAGTGGTTTATTATTTCTTTTTCCAGATCATTTTACAGATGCAAAAACTAACGTAAGCAGGATTAATTTGTCCAAGGTCACACAGGTAGTAAGTGTCTGAGGCTAGATTTGAACTCACAAAGAGGAGTCTCCCTGATTCCAGATCTGATATTCTATCTATTTTACCACCTAGCTGTCCAATAGCTGGGTGATTGGGTGGAGAGGGTGGTAAGTCACTTACCACCCTTAGTGTCATAGGAGTTTCTATATTATCAACCATACCCTCCCTGCTCCTTGCCTCCAAAAAAGACCAAAAACCTCCAAAACCAAAAACTTAACCTTTAAGAAATCCTACCACTTAAAAAATACATTAGCAACTCATATTTCTGATGCCAAAAGGGGGAGGGGAGAGAAATAAACATTTACTAACTACCTACTATG
This sequence comes from Sminthopsis crassicaudata, assembly GCF_048593235.1. Lineage (NCBI taxonomy): Eukaryota > Metazoa > Chordata > Mammalia > Dasyuromorphia > Dasyuridae > Sminthopsis > Sminthopsis crassicaudata. The sequence goes on from NC_133619.1 coordinate 519,509,405, forward strand.
TGTCAAACACTGCTGGGCACTTTAGAACTATCATCACATTTGAAAAGGATTACAAGACAACTTTCTAATTTCCTTATAATCACCCCTAGGGAGAATATTACAAATATTATTATTATTCCCATTTTAATGGGAGAATTTAAGAGAACTTTAGCGTCTTGCCCTGCGGCTCCCAGCTAGTTAAGCATCACAGCCAAGATTCAAATCCAAACTCCAAATACAGAATTCTTCCCATTAAATACAATGCCTCTTAACCAAGGAGATTATAAGGGAAAGGACAGACCTAAGAACTCCTCTGGGGGGAGGGAGTGTTTCTAGGAAAGAATCCTTAAGCACTTAAGATGAGGTGCTTTAGCACTAGTCTCTAATAATCACTGTTATTATTATAGACCATAAGCATCCTAATAACAAAAGTCTCATCATTAGCCCGAGATGGGCTGTTCACCAGCTTCCATCCAGCACCCCCCTCTCTCCGTCCTTCCCTATACCCAAAGAAGCTCTACACTATCTCCTCAGTCTCCAGCTTCTCTAGGGCACTTTTTTTCAAGGGACCAATTTTCTCCCTTGCCTTCTGTCTGCCACAGATATATTTGATGAGACCTTCCTTTTTAGGCGAAAGCTTCCTGGCAATTCATCATGCCATATTCCTCCGAGCAGCTCTGATGACTCTGCCTGCCTCTGCTCAGTTTCTTGGATCTCCCTCATTCTCCCTGGGCCAGATTGTTTATATTCTTTAAAGACCTTTCGCATAATGCTAGTGCTAATATTTACATCCCTGCTTAACTGCACTGGTCTCAGCTGCCCTGCATTTTCTGTTACTCCTGCTTAGACTCAAGCAACATAGATCTTGGTTGCAGCCTCTCCTTACTAACTTGGTAGCTGTTTCCTGTTCTCTGGTCTTTGTCCATAGTCAAGCTGAGAGATTAGGTTATTTTCCCAACCTCTAATTTTCCATGGCCACCTACTTCAGTCTCATTTATCTCCTGAGAGAGAGGACAGGTCAGAGCCCTGATATTCTTCTCCCCTGGCAGGATATGGAAGAGAGAGAACCTTCTAACCTTCTACTTTCAGCCTCCTTTGTGACCTTTGTGAATTCGTTCAACACATATTTATCAAGCATGTACCACATGCCAGACTCTATGCTAGGCACTGCAGATACAAAGACAAATTTGAATTGAATGGCCTCTGAACATCTCAAATCCAATAGATGTTCAAACAGAATTCATTGTCTTTCTCCAGACCCCCATTCTCCAGAACTTCCCTATTTCTGTTGAGGGCACCACCAATCTTTCAAACTGCTAAGTTTAGAACCTTGATATTTAAAGGATGATTGGATAGATGGATAAATAGATAGATAGATAGATAGTTGGATGATGGATAGGTAGATGATAGATGGATGAGCAGATATATTTATATAATGCTTTAAGGTTTGCAAAGTACTTTACAAATATTTTCTCTTTTTATCCTCACAACAAACCTGGAGGGTAGATGCTATTCTTATTTCAATTGTACAGTTGAGGAAACTGTGGTGCAGTGACTGAATAATTTGCCCAGAATTATACAGGTAGTTAATAAATATCCAAGGACTTCATGCTACATAGCCAATCAGTGGCCAAATCATGTTTTGTTTTTTTTTCTTTCTCCACAACATTTCTGATACCAAGGCCCCTCTCTTCACCCACACAACCATTATCCTAATTCAGGATCTTGGTCTCTCATCCTCAAAGTACTCCCTATAACTGCCAAAGTGATTTTCCTGAAGAGGTAGATCTCACAATATCATTCTCCTATTATTATCCTTCTATTATTATCTCCAAGATCAAATTTAGACTCCTTCATTTGACATTTACAGCCCTTCACAGCCTGGTCCCAACCTATCTTTCCAGTTTTATTACATATCACTCCCCTTCATACACTCCGGGGCCAATGAAATTAGCCTTATTGCTATTCACACACAAAGACTCATCTCCAGCCTTTGTCCAGGTCTGGGATACACCCTCCTCTTCTCTGCCCTTAGAATTTCCTTAATTTAATTCAAAAGCCAGCAGGTTTTACCTCCATGAATTTCTAAATCTGTTACCTCCAGTCTCTAATTCCCTATCATCACCACCAATTTATCTTATCCTTTTGGGAAGGTGGGTGACAAAGTGGACAGAAGGCTGAATCTGAAGTAAGAAACATCTGGGCGCAAATTCTTCTTCAGCCATTAATTAATTAACTGTGAAAGCTTAGACAAGTTATTTGATGTCCCTCAATCTTACTTTCCCCATCTGTAAAATGAAACTATGATGGTATCTATTTCACAGAGTTGTGGTGAGAATCAAGTAATATAATGTATGTAAAGAACTTGACAAATGTTCAAGTATCACATAAATGTTCGATGGAATTATTTGTTTTGTCTTTACCCACTTAACTACAATATATACTCACTTTATATACATACATAACCTATGTCTCCCCCACATAATGTAATCTCTTCCAGGGCAAGGTATTTTATTTTTGTCTTAAGTTTCCTGTGCCTAAGTTAGTAACTGGTACATAATAGATGTTTAATAAACCTTTATTTTAACTAATTGATAGCCTCTGTCTTCAAGAAATTTGTTTTCTGTTGAAAGTGGAAGCATAGGCAACATTTACAAAAACAAATACAAAATCTGACTCTGGACTAGTCACATAATCACTCTCAGAATCAATTTTCTCGCCTAAAAATACATGGAGACGAATAATTATAGCATTTACTTCTCGGTATTGTAGTGAAGCTCAAATAAGATAATATATGTAATGCACTTTGCAGGACCTAAGGGCTTCCTAGCTATTGTTGTTATTAAAATATCCTCATCTGTAAAATGGGAGTAATAATTGCACGTTCTTTACAGGGCTATTGAAAGCATCAAAGAGGTAATTACTGAAACCCTTTGCAAACCTCAACACCCATATAAATGTCAGCGTTATTTCTGGGGCTCAAGGCCAAAGCTGCCATTACAGCCTTTTAACTTTTCATTGGAGAGCTCAGAAAATCCTGCAAAAAGCAAAACACCTGGAGGAATATCCTTTCTCCTCAGGAGTTTTTGCAAACTTATTATCCCAATCAATATCTGAGTAATTACAATCCCCTGTGATCAAAGGGGGGTGTTTTTCTCTTTCTTTTGGCCTCTTTACAGGCCTCTCTTATCTGGAAAAAAGATTTCTTAATCTACTTTCCCTAAATGCCCTGAAGGGCTACGTGCCACCGAGGCCTAAGAATTCCCAGCTTGCTTTTATTCTCCTTAACTGCAACCTGACCTAGCTATGCTCCTGGAGCTGGAGTCTGTCATTTGGCAGAGAGCAGGGAGGGGATCGGAGGTGCCTGACCTCACCTCCATTCTCACCTCTCCTTTATCAGCTGGTCTCCTTTAACTCTCAAAGGTAGGCTAGGACATGGAAGCTGAGGCTGAGGAAGAGAGAAGCAGGAAGGAGGGGGTTTACTTCTCGTTTATTTATCATTGAAGTGACTAAAAATTATAAAGCAGAGGTCGTTCCAACTCTGCCTTCCCACAAACCCTTCCCCCCTTTGGAGAAGTGACCATCTTCCTATTTTTTTCATCCCCTACTCTGTTCTGAAGAACTCCGGTCTCCCTCTACCACCCAAGTAACAAACGTTTCCTTAAGTGGGTCAGGTTGGCTCTCTATGGATGTGCATATGGATGGGGTGGGGGGGAGCGGGCTCACGTGACTCACATCGCTCCCACCAGTGGGAAAGAGAGGGGGGAAAAAAATGGTATTGACAGGCCGGGATGCTGGGGCAGCCAGCAAGCTAGGGTCCCAATAAGGGGCTGATATATGATTTAGAGACCAGGTCCTCTCTGACTTTCAATGATTTAAAAGATTTCTGCACTCTAGCAACCTAATTACCCCAAAGATTTCCGTTAAGTCTTCTCAGCTTCATTTCTGAAGAGGCCCTTCCAAGAACGCCACTGGGTTAGAGTCATTACCCCACTGCTGGCCGCCAGCAGGGCTGTTTATTGTATTTTTATGAGGGGAATGCTGCGCCGTCTAATACATTTCTGAGGAAGGGCTCAGTAGAGAGGGCTCCCAGAACAGCAGCTGCCAACTGAAGATGAGCAAAACAAGCCCTGCTTCATGTACACATGCATGCATGAATGCTTGAGTGTGGGGAAGCGTGTGCATGCGTGTAAACATTTAGGAAATAGGCAATCCAGCTAATCTGAGGCTTTCGGATTCCAAAGTGGATTCCAGGAGGGGTCATCTAGTCCAACCCCCTGCCTCCAGGCAGTTTTGCTCTAAAATTACCTCCGGGCAGATGGGGGTTTTAAAAGTGTTTTTATATCACCAGGGAAGGAGATTTCATACTGCTTGTGATAGTCTCTTTCAAGGTTTAACATCTCTCCCATCAGGCATTTCATCTGGATTGACTCATACTTTGCTTCTAGAGTAAGGGACCTTGGAGATCCACTAATCTTACCCTCTTGTTTTTACAAGTAAGGAAACTAAAGTCCAATGAGTTGTATGATGATGATTTAAAATATGCAAAGCACTTTACATACATTATCTAATATAATCCTCAGGACTACTTCACAACAGCTTGGAAGGTGGTTAGGATTAAGTGAGATAATGTATGTAAAGGGTTTTGCAAACTTAAAATCATCATCATACAGCTCACTGGACCTCATTAAAAGTGACCTCCTCAAAAAGCTAAGGTCCCTGAGACTGAATTTGAATTCAGGTCTTCCAGAAGCTTTAATGACTTAACCAGAATTTAGTTGTTTTCCAGTCATGTCCAGGTCTTTATGACCTCTTTTGCGGATATGGGGGTTCTTGGCAAAAATACTGGAAGGATTTGCCATTTCCTTCTCCAGCTCATTTTACAGAAGTGGAAAATGAAGCACACAGGGTGAAGCGACTTGCCCAGTAAGTGTCCAAGGTCAGATTTGAACTCAGGTCCTCCTGATACCAACTTCAGTGTTTTATCCACTATACTACCCGAGGTAACATGCCAAGTAAATGACAGCTGCTGAGACAGCTGTAAAATGAGCTGGAGAAAAAAATGCCAAACCCTTGCCACAAAATCCCAGATAGGGTCATGAAGATTCAGACATGACTGAAATGAGTGAAAAGTCTCTTGCTTCCCAGTTCAGTGTTCTTTCCTTAACATCATACTACTTCCCTATGGTACAGACAATTAGAGGCAATACATTCTCTAGTGTTAATTGAAAGGTGTGGCAAATGGAAACTGAAGAATTTAGAAATGGGAGAGGTCAGAGTGGATTGGAATCTTCTGGGAGGGCTCTTACACAAGACTGGGCTTTCAAAGATATAATCCCAAAAAAAAGTGGATTATTCATTGAAGCATAACATCATCCCTTTTCTTTTTCTTTTTTTTTTTTTATTAATTTTATAATTATAACTTTTTTTTGACAGTACATATGCATAGGCAATTTTTTTTTTTTACAACATTATCCCTTGTACTCCCTTCTGTTCTGAATTTTTCCCCTCCTTCCCTCCACCCCCTCCTCTAGATAGCAGGCAATCCCATACATATTAAATATCTTATAGTATATGCTTAGTACAATATATATGTGCAGAACCGAATTTTGTTGTTGTTGTTGCAAAGGAAGGTAAAAATAATCTGGGAAGAAAAACAAAACAAAAACAAACAAACAAACAAAAATGCTAACAGTTTACACTCATTTCCCAGTGTTCCTTTTCTGGGTGTAGCTGATTCTGTCCATCATTGATCAATTGGAATTGGATTAGCTCTTCTCTATGTTGAAGATATCCACTTCCATCAGAATACATCCTCATACAGTATCATTGCTGAAGTATATAATGATCTCCCAGTTCTGCTCGTTTCACTCAGCATCAGTTGAACATCATCCCTTTTCACTAAGATATAAAGCTTTCATTCTGCCTTCAGCTTGGAAACTGCTATAGATGGCTCAAGTCATTTCACCAATATCTAATATCCCTCCAAGAACTTGTTCTTCAGGAATCAGTAATTAGGTTAGAACTAAAATAAGTCTTCAAGATTGACACCCTTTTCATGCAAATAAAGAAACTGAGGCTCAGAGAAACTACATAACTTGCCCATCTTCACACAGGTAGCCAGTGGCCTCAGCTATGAATGATTTAAGTTTGGATTCCACCTATATCTTCTGTCTCTTTCCATTATAGAATATAATATATGGAGCTCAAGCAAGGAGGCCTGAACTTTTTTCCAACACTCAGCTCAGTTGAGATTTTTAAAAATTTAGTTCACTCCCTTCTCCATATTCTCAATTCCTTTATTTTTCACTACTATTCCTCCCCATTCCCACACTGATTAGAAAGCAAGAGTGGTTTAAGATTTAAGATTATCCTAACCATAATGCTAAACTGAAACAAAAGAAGGTCTGGTGATCATAATTAAAAGAGGAATCTCCTTCTCTGGGAAAGCTTAGACAGAGTATTGCAAAGGAGCAAGCATCATAGACAAAGTGAGCTACTTATCAAGGATCCCAAGGAGGTTTATAAAACCCTTATAATTCTGTTTTCTTTATGGGTGAGAGGTGCATAAGTAGGGATGAAGGAGGAAAGTTTGTTTTATTTTTCACTTTGCTTTATATTTATTATTTTTTCTACTACTGACTTGGGTGACTAAATCTGGTTTTGGGTATTTCAGGTAGAAACGTGAACATCTGGACCCCTTGCTGAGTCCAAACTTCAAAGTCTTGGAGTTTTGCCTTGTTTCCTGACTCTATTCACCTTGCCAACACACACGAACACATGCACACATTCCAAATACTAAGCTACAAGGAACCAAGAAGAAGATGCAGAGAGCTAATGAAGGGCTGTCTGTGCCTGGGAGTAGGGAAATAGGAGGCATTTCTCCTTGGTGTACAGGGTCCTCTTTCACTTCATTACAGTCAGGTAAAGAATCAATGGAAGTTGGCTATTGATCAGAGACTCCACTGTTAAAGCCAGGCGACTGGCAGTCATTTCTCAAGAGCCTAGATTGCATTTCCCCATCTCCTCACTCTCTCGCCTCCCCCAGCCTTAATACAAGGGGAGAGCCTGCACAAATGATCACTGTGCCAGGGACCCAGACCCAGCATTACTAAGCTATATTCTTCATTCTTGCAGAGCAGAAGGTTGGATTTCAAATCAGTTCACCATCATCACCACCACGACCACCTCCATCACCACTACCATCACCACTACCACCATACGTAACCACCATCACCACCATCATCATCACCATCACCACCATACATAACCATCATCACCACCATAATCACCACAACCACCATCATCACCACCATCACCACCACAACCACCACTATCACCACCATAAAGACCACCCTCATCACCACCACCATAACCACCACCATACATAACTATCACCACCATAACCACTACCATCATCACCACAACCACCATCATCACCACCATCACCACCACAACCACCACTATCACCACCATAACCACCACCCTCATCACCACCACCATAACCACCACCATACATAACCATCACCACCACTATCACCACCACAACCACCACCACCATCATCACCACCACCATACATAACCATCACCACCATCATCACCACCACCACAATCACCACCACTACCACCACCACCATTACCATCACCACACTCCTTCCTCTTCCACTTCCCTCTTTACCTTCTTAAATCATTCAACTAATGACAATGGAACCTGGCTTATCATTAACTGACAGGATAAATTGTGTTGGGAAATCTTTTCATTTGTCCTGGCCTCTGTTTCCTCATATGTAAACTGAGAAATTTAAATCTAAGAAGTCCAAGGTCATGTCCAGCTCTGAATAATTTCTATAAAATAGAGAAAGAGTACTTCCAGTAAAGTAAGCTTTTATTCTAGATTCCCTCTTCTCAGGACAAAAGAAACCTTTTCTCTTTTAGTACCCTACCCTTTCCAATTGCTTCATTTGCACTCTGGGGAGTTCTATAGCTGAGGAGTGAAGTGAGTAAGTGAATGGAGGACAGGCTTTTCTTTCCTGTGCCTTAAAATACCACAATTGATACTTAGGCAGCTAGGAGATACAATGGATAGATTACCAGAACTGGAGTCAGAAAGATGAATCTTCCTGAATTAAAAATCTGACCTTAGACACATATCATCTGTGTGATCCTGGACAAGTCACTTTACCCTGTTTGTATCAGTTTCCTCATCTATAAAATAAGCTAGAGAAGGAAACAGCTTATCAGAGTGCTTATCATTTGTATCTACTGTACTTTATAATATAAATTACATTTACAAGAGGCTTTTTAAAAACACTTTCCTTACAAGGATCCATTTTACAAATGAGAAAATATATTTTGAGAGAGGTTATATGACAGTCACACAGACCACAACTGTCAAGATTAAAACTCGGATCTCCTGCCTTTGAGTTCAAAATTGCATGCATGAGACAATGCTGCTTGTCATAAAGCATAATTGAAACTTTAAACTATACTAAGATGTTTAAGACACCTCATAGAAAGATAATTTTTGGCTATTATTTATTGCCATTCACCTAGGCACTTAATCATGTAGCAATTTATATTGTTATTTGCTTAATTTTTCCCAATAGTCTGGATTCACAGAATCACAGATTGTTACCTCAAAGATCAGTTAGTCCAAACCACTTGCCACAATTAGGGAAACTGAGTCACAAAGAGGCTGTAAATTCTTTGAGGACAGAGTCTATGTAATCTACCTTTTTAATGCCCAAAGTGAGCTCCAAAGATGTATGCTTAATCAAATAATTTTGTTTATAATTGTGCTGCTCTGCTACCTGTCCTAGAGTCTCAAATTTCCCTAGGAAATACTTGGGGGAGCTGGATAGGAAAGAAGTTAGAGATTCTGAGAGGAACTAAACTGATGCTCAAAGAATGAACAGCATATGGACAAGAAAAGGATTCAGCAAAGGAGAAGAATCAGGGAAGAACAATTTAATAGAGAGCTTATGGAAGAGCAAAGGGTTTTGCATTGAGAAATATTGATTAGTAAATAATTAAAGGCTGTTATTTATTGGCTCCATGTCAACACAGGAGGTCTCTAGTAGAGTGCCATGAGGCTCTGTCATTGCACTGTACTATTCATTTTTTAAAAATCGTGGACTGGGGGGCAGCAAGGTGGCGCAGTGGATAGAGCACCAGCCCTGAATTCAGGAGGACCCCAGTTCAAAATCTGGTCTCAGTCACTTAACATTTCCTAGCTTTGTGACCCTGGGCAAGTCACTTAACCCCAGCCTGGGTGGGGGGGAATCGTGGACTGGGTTGAATTTATAATTGACTAACTCATTAAATATGCAAATGAGAAATGTGCAAAGTTGAGAAGAGTAGTAAACAAAATGAATGAATAAATCATGATTCAAACATATCTCTACAGGCTAAAATTCTAGCCTGAAAACAAGATGGAATCATAAAAGATAAGTATAAAAATTTGGTTTAGGGTTTGAAAACTCAATAATTTAAGTATGAGATAGAATGTTCTATTTAGCAGTAGTAAATGTGTAAAGGATTTGGGGATTTTGGTTGACTATACAGCATTACTACAGGCCCACAGTATAATGTGGCTGCTAAAAATAAGAACTAACATAATCTTTGACTGCATTAGAAGAAATGTATTGCCCAAATCAAAGAAAATATTAATCCTACTGCAGCCTACTCTGGTCAGACTATATCTGAATTATTTTATTCAGTCCTAACAAAATGTTTTAAATATTTGCAGCATGTCTCAAAATTTTTAGTTCAGTTTTAAGTTTTCATACCTTAAAATTTCACTAAGACTTTTGGAATATTATACACAAAATATATGACCTGAAATTCATTGGCTTAGGAATTTCCCTTCATGGATAACAACTTACCTATATCTTATGGTCTTAGAGAAGATTAAGTTACAAAATCAGAATGTATTGGACTGGGATCCAGTTCTTCCCAACTATAAGGTCTAGTTTTTAATAGGTATATGCCATTGTCATATATATAAATATATGAATTTTTTAATTGAAGATAACAAAGTACATGAAGGTAGCCAGATCAATTAAAAAAATAAATCATACAAAGTGGTGTTTCAGGTCCTGGAGAAATTTGCCCTTGGAGAAGAAAAGTAGGGATGATGTGATAACTGTCCTCCTTTTTGGAATGATTAGCAGACTGATAAACCAAGGGAATGTTGGGGACATAGCATATCTATATTTTGACAAGGTCCATTTAACAAAACCCATCATGATAAGATTTTGAATATGACAGAGACTGTCAACAATCCATTTACGATCAGGAGGCTGACTAAATCAATGCCAGTCTAGATGGAGGTCTAACAGACTTTAACAGGACTTTCTATTTGGCCCTGTTCTGTTCCATGTGTTTTATTACCAATTTGAATGAGCATTTTATAATGTAAAAAGCACAAGATTTGGGATCAGAGCACATGAATTTCAATTCTGCCTCTAATACTCACTAGCTATCTAACCTTAACCCAGTTGGTTTCCTTCTCTGTAAAATGAGAGGGTTGGAATTGATCTCTAAGGCTCCTCAAATTTTATATTTTATCAATGATTAAACAAAGTTAGAAGGGGAAGCTAACAGACTGGATGATAAAGACAAGATTCAAAATGCTCTAATTAGATTAGAACAAAGGATCAAATTAAGTAAGATGAAATTCAATATGAATAAATGTAAAGTTCTCTTTGGTTCAAAAAATCAACAGTACAAGTTAAGAACAGGAGAGAGTAAATATTCAAAATAAATAAGGAGATGGTATAATCATACTTCAATTGTTCTTTAATGAAGTCATCTGATCTGCAAATATGGTTACCAAAAGAACCAGCAGATACAACTGCTAAGCTACTGTACTTGCTATTTGAAAGAATATGGGAACTAGGAGAGATATCATAAGACTGTAGAAGAACAATTGTTGTCCCAATTTCCACTAAAGGAAAAAAGGATAAAGTCTGTTAATTATAGGCCAGTGATCTTGAGCTTGAATAATGAAGACTTTCTGAAAAAAAGATAGACAAAGTTATGATTAAGTGAATATCTGTGTAGGAAAGTTACAAAAAGTCAATTATGACTTCATCAAGGCCAGGTCATATCAGAAGAGCTATACTTGCTCTTTTCAGAGGTTACTGCACTGGTATATCAGGGAAAAGCAGCCAGAGATGGTTAGATGGATTCAGAGAGTTGTTGACTAACCAAACTCAAAGAACAGTAGTAATTGGTTCAAGACTAACTTGGCAAATGGTCATTCTCTTCTGGAGTGCCCGAGGGATCTATGCTGGGCCCTGAAATGCTTACTATTTTATTAGTATAAAGGCATAGGTGGCAAGCTCATCAAATCCGCAAATGATACAAAGTTAAGATTAGTTTACTAATTCTTACCAAATCAACTTCACAAGTACAGAATGGAGGAGGTAGAGTCAACACAGTGAAATAAAGGCAACAATCCTGTCAAACTCTCCCAACATTCCCATTCAAACAACTTTAAAATAATATATCAATTCTGGAATGACATAGCTAACAAAAACAAGACATTTTTCCAGGCCAAAATAATGTAGAAGGTCAATAGGAGAGATCTGTGACACTGGGTTGGGAACTGTTTTGGAGCACACACTGCAGTAACACCAACTGTTGGCCTTGGGGGCAGCTTTGGAAGCAACAGCAGCAACTACAGCATTGGGAGCTCTCAGCCCAGTGACAATAAAGAGATAAGAGGTGTCAAATAATTTAACCCTCAGCTGACAAAAGATACAAGACCTTATGCTGTTTGGCAACTTCATTGCCCATTTGTAGTTCTGAGTTACATTTCCAGGTCAGAGAGGAGCACTATCACTTGTGGCTGAAGGCGAATGTAGTCCCAATTACAGTTCCAGAGCCAATAGAAGTGTGCTTGTGGCTGCAGGGGAGCAGAGGCACTTCCTGAGTTATCACAAAGGTAAAAAGCAAATTGGACACAAACCCAACAAGAATTCTTAAAAAATTAAAGAGATGAGTGGTAGAGAAAAAATTAGGAAGAGGGCACAGGAATGACAGTAATATGGTAAAATTGTGAAATAAAAAGAATTAACAGATTGATAAAAGAAATACCAAAAAGTACTGAAGAAAAAAACATTTTTAAAAAACAGAATTGGCTAAATGGTTAAAAAAGGGACGAAGCTTCATAGATAAAAATGACTCCTTAAAAAGCAGAATTGGCCAAATGTAAAAAGGGGTACAAAAAAATCACCAAGGAAAATAATTCCTTAACAATTAGAATTGGACAAGTGGAAACATGGAACATCAAGAAACAATAAAACAAAGTCAAGAAATGAAAAAATAGGAAAAAAAAGAAATATCTCATTGAAAAAACTTACCTGGAAAATAGTTAAGGAGAGATCATTTAATAATTATTAGACTATCCTAAAATCATAATTAAAAAATAGTCTAGACATCATATTTCAAAAAAATTACAAAGGAAAACTACACTATAATCTCTACTGATGCACTGATCACTTCCTGAAAGAGATCCAAAATATTGTAGTCAAATTCTAGAGCTCCCAGATCAAGAATAAAATATTGCAAATGATCATAAAAAAACCTTTCAAATATTGTAAAGTCACAATCAAGATCACATAAGATTAGCACCTTCCCCCTTAAAGGATCAGGGAACGTAGGACAGGATATTCTAGGGGGCAAAGGAGTTAGAATTTCAACAAGAATATGAATATTTAAGAAAATAGAGGACTTTTAAGCATTCCTTTTGAGAAAATCAAAACAAAACGTAAAATCAGACATTCAAACACAAGACTCAAGAGAAGCATTATAAAGGTAAACATGAAAGAGAAATCATAAAAAACTTAATAATGTTAAATTGTTTACATTCCTATATGAAAAAATGATACATGTAACTCCTATGATTTTTATTGGAAAGTTATAATGCATCTACATAAAGAGTAGTCATGAGTTTAAGTTAATTAGGTTGGAATAATCTCCTCCCAAAAATTTAAGGAAATATAATGCTGGAGAAAATGAGGCAAGGCAGAGATTGGTTTTTAATATTTTAATTGTGGAGAATTTAGACTAGCCACAGCCAGCTGGCTGCATGGGACTCTTGTCTCAAAGCATTTAGCAGTGAGCAATTAGTTCAGGAGACTTTTATAGCTAGGGGACAAGTCATAATTCCAGGAAAGTATCATAACTTAGTCCTGACAGGATAAGGGTAATGGGGAGGCAAGAACACTGGGTGAGTGAACAAGATAGAAAGGTCAAAGGCAGGAGACAGTGAGGCGAGGGGCAATACTCAAACAGGAGGAATTATCCCAGCAAGGGGTTTTATGATACAATGGAATGTAAAGTGGCCAGGGCTTCTAGGTTTGATTAGAAAAATGCAAATTAAAATGACTCTAAGGTACTATCTCATATCTATCAAATTGTCTAACATAATAAAGAAGAAAAATGACAAATATTGGAAAGATATAGAAAAATAGGGGCAATAATGTACTGTTGGTGGAGTTGTGAACTAGTTCAACCATTCTGAAAAATAACCTCAATCCTAATGGCAAGAAGGCGAGATGGACATAATAATTTTATTCAGGGCATAATAATTCAGGGAAACTGAGGCATTACAAAGAAAGAGAAATTACAAATTTCTCTAAGGAGAAATAGGAAGGGAGAAGTAGAATGAGCAAAATTATCTCACATAAAAGGCACAGAAGGAGACTTTTTACAGTTAAAGAAAATAGTGGAAGCAGAGGGCAAAACTTGAATTTTTCTCTCATCAGAATTGGGACAAAGAGGGAAGGCTATATACACACACATTCAGTAGAATATACAATATATATTACTCATCAATTAGGAAAAAGGATTGTAATTGGGAGAGTGGGTGGATTCAAGGAGGCAGTGAGCAGCAGCAGCCAAAGCAGATTTCTGAAAATGTTCAGGATAAGAGAGAGAAGGAAAGGGGGGATAAAAAAGAGAGACAGAGAGACAGAGAACAGATGAATAGAAATACACAGCAATCATAATTGTGAATATGAATGGGATAAACTCATTAGCAGAATGGATTAGAAATCAGAATTCAACAACATATTGTTACAATATATTATTTACAGCACATATGAAAGATGCATACAGAGCTAAAGTAAGGGATTGAAGCAGAATCTATTATGCTGCAAATGAGGTAAGAAAAAAATCCAGGATAGTAATCATGATCTCAGATAAGGCAAAAATCAAAATAGACCTAATAAAAAGAGACAGAGTAACTCCATTTTGTGGGAAAGGTACCATAGACAATGAAGCATTATCAAAATTTTTATAGTTAGTTTTTTTCAGATTAATAACCTCATTTCTCAAATAGAGAACTGAGTTAAATTTATAAAAAATAAACCATTATTAATTGATAAATGGTCAAAGGTTATGTATGAACAGGCAATTTTCAAAAGAAGAAATCAAAGCTATATATAATCATGTGGGGAAAATGTTCTATATAGTTATATGGAAAAAATATTCTACATCGTTATTGATTAGAGAAATGCAAATTAAAATGACTCCAAGGTACTACCTCATATCTATCAAATTGGCTAACATGATAAAGAAGAAAAATGACTAATATTGGAGAGGTACAAAAAAATAGGGACATTAATATACTGTTGATGGAGTTGTGAACTAGTCCAGCCCTTCTGAAAAATAATTTGGAACTATACCCAAAGAACTACCACTACTAGTATCCCAAGGAGAAAAGAACCTATTTGTACAAATATATTTATAGCAGCACTTTATGTGGAGGCAAAGAATTGGATATTGAGGGGATGACTATCAATTGGGGGATGACTGAACAAGTGTTAGTATATAATTGTGATGGAGTGCTATTATGGTATAAGAAATTATGAGCAGGATAAGTTTCAAAAAATCCTGAGAAGACCCATAGAAATTGATTCATAGTGAAGTGAGCAGAACCAGGAGATCATTATACATATTAGCAACAATATTATAATGATTATCAACTGTGAAAAATTAGCTACAATAATCTAAGACTATTCCAAGGGCTCATAATAAAAAAATGCTATCTACCTCCAGAGAGATAACTGATGAACTCTAAATGCAGATTGGAGTATATTTTTTCACTCTTTTTATTTTTCTTTGCCTTTTTTGTGACATTGCTAATATGGAAACATATTTTACATTATTTCACATGTATAAATGATATCATATTGATTGCTTTTTCAGTGGGAGGGCCTGGAGGGAAAGAGAAAATTTGGAACTCAAAAAATTTTAAGAATATTAGCTATAAATAATATATATTATCATATGTATCAGGTATAAAAGAAAAAGTACAGGATGATACAGGAAGTTGACAGTTGGTCTGAAAAATATATGAGGATTTTAGTGGGCAGGGTGAGTCAACAGCACAGTATGGCAATCAAAATAATTAATGTGATCTTAGGCTTCACTGAGGCAAAATATCTGGAGATAGTAAGTGGTAGCCTGGTCAGACCACATCTAGAGCACTATTCTGATTGCTCTCCTTCAATACTACTCATCTTATCTTTTGTGTATTATGACATCCAGACTTGAGAGCTCTCTACTAGAAGGGAATGCAGTTAGTTCAAAATTGTTGAATGACCAAACTCAAAGAGCTAATGGTTCAAGACTAACATTGAAGGGCCCTGAGTATATGTCAAATAAAGGTAGGCTGAAAGAATTGGAACTGTTTTCACTGGGAAAGAGAATACTCAGAGGGGGTTGGATTGGATGGGGGTAAGGAATCTAATAGCAGTCTTATCTGATTTAGACCCAGAGAGAAGAAACAGGAATGATGAGGAAAAGATGAAAATTTGAGGAAAACTTCTAATATTTAGAGCCAATCAAAAGTGGAATTGGGGCAACTGGGTAGTGAGTAAATATAATGCCAAGCCTGGAGTCAGGAGGGCTCTTCCTGAGTTCAAATCTGACCTCAAACATTTACTATCTGTGTGTCCCTGGGCAATTCACTTAACTTTATTTGCCTCAGTTCCCGCATCTGTAAAATACACTGGAAAAGGAAATGGCACATCACTCTACTATCTTTGCCAAGAAAACCCCAAATGAGGTCATGAAGAGTTGGACATGACTAAAAAAATACCTCAACAACAGCAACAAAAGTGGAAAAGGTGGCGTCAGGAGGCAGTAGGTTCCCCCTCATTGGAGGTCTCCAAGCAGAAGTTATATGACCACATATTGGTATATTATAATGGGGATTCCTTTCCATTTTGATTTGGGCTGCCAAGGTGTCTTCCAATTCTAAAATTCTAAGAGTGACACAGTGACATGGAAGCCAAAAAATGCAATTAAAATATCCAAAATTAAAGGCAGAAGGAAGAGGGTAGCTCATGAGACCACTAGACTTTGCTCTGGTCAGACCACAATATGAAGTGTGTTCCATTCTAGATGCCATTGACAAACCAAGGACATTGTCAAATTGGAGTGTGTCCAGAGACTGTTATTAGGATGATCCAGGGGATGAAAACTATGCAATATGAGAAGTGATTAAAGAAGCCAAGGATATGTAGCCCGTGGAAGACAAGACTTGGGGGAGACATATCATCTGTTTTCAAATATTTGAAGAGCTGTCATGTGGAAGAGGGATTAGGTTGTTTTACTTGGTCCCAGGGCACAGAACTGGTAGCAAAGGTATAAATTGAAGAGGCCAATTTCAATTTCATATAAAGAAAAAACTTCCCAACAATTAGAATTGTCCAAAAGTGGAATAGGCTACTTTGGGAGATGGTTGGTTTCCCAAGAGAATATGCTGCAGTCAGCTCAGACTAATTAGTAAGAGCCAATTGTTAAATTTCAATGTAAGCATTTCCACCCCAGAAAACAACAAATGCTATAAATCAAAATTTGATTTACAGTTTTGCTCATTATTTAGACTTAAGAAGGTGATTAAAAATGTCAGTAATGCAAACTAAACTTTAAAAGTGTGTTATATGTATTTTGTTTTTCTTTTGGAGAGCCAATTGTAAAACAATAATGAGCATGTCCCTGTCTCCTCCATAACCAGAAGCCTTATAGTAAAGGCTGTATGATTATTTGGAGATATTGTAAAAATGAATTCCTAAGTAAGTGTGGATTTCATTAAAGATTCTCCCTTAACATTGATTTTCTGGGATTAAAAAAAAAACATATCTGAAATGTTATATAAGGATGCAGCATTTTATTTAGGGCTATTCTAGAGAACAGAAACTGGAACCAAGGTGTAGACTTTCAGAAAATATTGTATCTCAAGATATAAGATTGTATCTCAATACAATTCAGAAAGATTGTATCTCAATAGAAAAAGGAAATCTAATAAGACAGCCAGCAAGAGAACTGGCTGTCCTACAAAGTAGTGATCTCCCTATAACTCTGGGTATTCAAAGGGAAGCTAGTTGAGGATATAACAAAAACAATTCCTCCATTGATAGGAGGATGTACAGGAGACTATTGATAGGTCCTTCCTTACACTAAGACGCTGAGATTCTAAATGAAGAGATACACTGATAAAAATTATTAAAAATCATACAATCTTGATACTATTAAGGACCTTAGAACTTATCTAGTGCATCCCTTTGCATCCATTTTATAGTGGGAAAAACTGAGGTTTTGAGAGGTCACATAATTTTCTAAAGGTCACACAGCTTATTAATGACAAAGCCAACATTGGAACCCTACTTTACTGACTCCAAGCCAAGATCCCTTCCATTCCTTTATATAATGGACAGTCTTCCCTTCCCTAACTTTAACTGTTAAGGACAGATTGCCATGCTGGCCCTGAATTGTCATAGGAGAGCAAGTGCCCTGTTCTCCAGAACAGAGGCCATTTAGAGAGCATACCTGGTCCCTTGGCTGCTACTTTTCGTACCCATCTGCCACACTGGCATAGTGCCCCCCACAAAGGGCCCACCATTTTTCCTTTGGCATGGATGGTCTGCAGCCTTCTCAAACTATCTCCTCTTCAGGACGTTCTCTTCTCAGTATACATAGCACACCTTAGGCACTTTGAATTTCCACATCGACCTCACTGCAGGGCCTCAGTGTACCTAAGAGTGCTGGGGAGTGGGATATGGAAGAGCAGAGAGTTGGTGAGTCCAGTGGCTGCCAACTGAACAGGTTGAACCACAAAGATCACTCTGTGGAGCCAAGACCACCCAAGGAACAACCAAATGGGCTCTTGGAAAAAAAAAAAGGCCCCTAACATAAGTGACGATGCCAGTATTGAGAGCATTTGTTGCAGAGGACTGGCATTGCATAGGGCTTGGGACCTTAGGTGGGTACCAGACAAGACACAGACTCCTTGGGGAGGAAAAGCCTTTCCCTTAATGAGTGAATTTCATTGGATTTAGAATTAGAAAGGACCTTGGATCCCTTTGTCCTTATTTGACAAAACAGTAAACATAGAACTGAAGATTTTAAGTCTCTTAGCCAGGGTCACACAGGTAATAAAGAATAAAGTTATACTCAAACCTAGGTCTTCTGATTCTACATCCAAAGCTTTTTTCTCTCCATTGAACTGCCACTTCAGTGAGGATGGTTCAGTCTTCTTTATTTATATCAGGTAGGTGGGACTGTACCTTTGGTATTTCTTTCTGACAATTACACAAAAGTGTTTATCTAAATTCAAATTATCTTCTTTGGTCATATTTGGGTATGTGTGTGTGTGTTGATCTTTGTGTCTATATGTATCTATGTGTATGTATGAATGTATCTGTGTGTACACAGATATACATATATAATACAGTGTAGGGTAGGAGAAAATGCTAGATTTGGGATCAGAATCAGTCTATCAATCAACAAACATTCATATGTGGCAGGCATAGTGGGATAGCTAGGTGGTGTAGTGGATAGAGTACCGGGTCTGAAGACAGGAAGCTTCAATTTCTTGAGTTCAAACCTGACCTCAGGCACTTACCAGTTTTGTGACCCTGGGAAAGTGACTTAACCCTGTTTGCCTCAGTTTCCTTATCTGTAAAATGATGTGAAGAAGAAAATGGCAAGCCACTCCAGTATCTTTGCCAACAATACCTCAAATAGGGTCACAAAGAGTCAGATAGGACTGAAAAAATACTGAACCTCAAATGTACCAGGCATAAAAGATATCTATAAAACTGAATCCATCCCTAAATCCTAAAGGAGCTTATTTTCTGCTATAATTGAAATATAATATCAACCCAGATAAGTATATATAAGACAGATTCTCTCTCTCTCTCTCTCTCTCTCTCTCTCTCTCTCTCTCTCTCTCTCTCTCTCTCTCTCTATATATATATATATATATATATATATATATATATATATATATATATATATATATATATATATATATATATATAGCTGAGGCAATTGGGGTTAAATGACTTGCCCAGGGTCACACAGCTAGGAAGTGTTAAGTGTCTGAGACCAGATTTAAACTCAGGTCCTCTTGACTTTAGGGCTGGTGCTCTATCCACTGCACCACCTAGCTGCCCCTATAGTTGGCAATTTGAAGGCTGTAGCACCTGAAGTGAACTTTGAAGGGAACCAGGGCTTGTGAGAGGTACCTGCAAAAAGAAAAATTCCTACCCAGAGGAGTTAAGGGGATGAAGAGACCTAGACAATGCAAAGAAATATTAAGAAGGTGATGAATTGCCAAGTGTGGAGAACAAAAAAGGAGGCTAATTTGCCTGGAGATTAGGATTCGAATGGTAGCTTTATCATTTACTGGTTTGGGACAATGGGCAAATCATGTAACCTCTAAGCCTCCATTTTCTCCTCTGTAGGAATTAGATTAAATAAATTCTAAGGTCCTTCAGAAATCTGCCATTTGGTGATTCTATCTTGTGTATGTATGTTGGAACATGTGGGTATGTGAATGCATGCATATCCCTAAATGTGTCTGAGTATATGTGCATACATGTCCATTTGTGTGTGTGTTCATATGCGTGGTGCCTGTAGGTTGCAGTAATTGCATATCGCTGATGCAGCAAAAGCCCATGGAGGCTGGGCAGCTAATCCAATCATTCATGCTTCCCTTGTTCCTACTCTTGGATCTGATAGATAAAAACACCCAGGCAAATGACCAGTTTCATGGACTGTTTCCTCTTTTGTCAATACAAGGAATTGTGAGCTGTCATCTTGTCCCTCCTCTCCAGAGAGAGAATTCAAATATTTATGACCAGCTTTTATAACACTAATTGTATTTCTAATTGTTTTCCCTCTCAGCAACATTACTTCTCTCAACCCAGGGTGAGGATGGGCAGTTCCAGGGTTTATGAAGAGTGTTCTGTCAAAAACAAGATGCAGAAGGAGACTCACAAGAGTCACTTGCCCTCTTTGGTTTTTCTCCTTGTCCACGATGCAGAGGCTTGGGCTGGAAGCCAAGGACCAGAGCTACATGTCAGATGTGCCTGCTACAGGAGGACAGTTTTGGCCCTCCTGGGCCAAGGTAGGAGAGTGTCCCTCCTTTTCCACAAATCAGCAGATGTAGGAAGGGTTTACAACTATGTAACCTGGGTACCTCTGAACCTTAGTGAAATATAAAACCTTTCCCCCAGTTTCTTCACACGACAAATATGCATCTCCCTTTCTGCCTCCTCTTTTGACCTCCCACCCCACCCCAGATGCTATTCTTAGATTCATCATGGCAAAATTTGATGCAAAAAGATTGGTGGCATTTTTTAAATTGACAGTATTTTAGATTTTCAGAGGGAGACTTCATAGTGGTAAGTTAGAGGGTCATTATAGATTGGAGAGAGAACCCTGTACTAGGAATGAAGAGACTGAGAACTGGTTCCAACTCTGCCCCTATCTATAGCACCATCTTTCATTCCAAGCCTCTGACTGTTGATCTGAAAAACAAGGGGGTTAGATTAGAATTATCTCCAAGGTTCCTCCCCCCCTCCAACCCTCCCCTGCACTCTGTGATTCTATTCTTACAATATTAATAGTGCACTCAGACTGGTTCTCCTCGTTCAACAAGTCATGGTGCAAAAATGGGCTTCATTTTCTGTTTAAAAAAGAATTCGCACTTGGCTTCTCCTTTGGGGGCAGGTTAGGAATGAATCAGGAGAGGGAGGAAAAGGAAAAATTGATATCCCACATAAATCCTTAGAGGGCTTCCCTAGTGTGGTATAACCCCTAGTTCCCATCCACAGATATCAATAATAATTATGCTAATTTTTATAAGATTTGTAGTTTCATTGGTGGTGAAATTCCCAGTGAAGCAATGCCTTTTGCCAATACAAACCAATATCAGCTCTGCAAGGTAGAGTCTTGAAGAACTCTCCCACCCACTCCACTCCAAACTCCCATACTGTTTTTAAACCCATCTTGCTAATTATGAGACCTGTTCTTTATGTACCCAATATACTATGCTGTGTTTCATATGCAAAATAGAGAGGTGGTTAGGGATGGAAGGAAGGAAGGAAGGAAGGAAGGAAGGAAGGAAGGAAGGAAGGAAGGAAGGAAGGAAGGAAGGAAGGAAGGAAGGAAGGAAGGAAGGAAGAGAGGGAGGGAGGGAGGAAGGGAGGAAGGAAGGGAAGAAGGGAGGAAGGAAGGAAGGAGGAAGGGAGGGAGGGAGAAAGGGAGGGAGGGAGGGAGGGAAGAAGGAAGGAAGGGAGGGAGAGAGAGTGGGGGAAGGAAGGAGGGATGGATGGATGGATAGAGAGAGGCAGGCATGAAATGGCAGAGGGAAGGTGAGCAAGGAGCAAGAAGGGAGGAAGGAAAGAATGGAGGAAAGGAGGAAGGAAGTGATAGGGGAAAGGAAGGAAGAGAGAAGAGAGAGAGAAAGGAAGTAAGGGAAGAAGGAAGGGAAGAAGGAAGCAAGAGAGAGAAGCATGGAGAAAAGGAGGGAGGGAATGAAGGAGGAAAGAAGGAAGGAAGGAAGGAAGAAAAAATTAACTACAAGATAGAATCTATCCCTAAAACCTGAGTGTTCTCTTCAGATATAGGAGAAATGATTAGTCCCAGCCCCAAGCTTAGATTCTGTCTCTATCCCCAGAGCATCAGACTGATATATAAATCAGGTTAATAAACACAAGGTCTCTGTCCAGGAAGAATGGGAGGATCCCTATGAGCTAAGCTTCTTCAAGGGCCTAAATGGCTAGAAATGGGGAAACTCATTAAATTCTTGAGTATTGCATCACACATCTCAGAAGTACTGTCTGTCCCTATGCACCTTGCTTCTAATTGGAGAGTAGAATGTATCTCCATTGAAGGAAGGGACTCAGATCAGCCATCTCTGTATTGCTCATTATGTTTCACTCTTTTGAACTTCTTCTGTCAGGACCCCATGGAAATATCTTTTTCCTCCATACCTCCTTTTAGCTTCTTTTTGTGTATTATCTTCTCCATATAGGTTTCATATAAGAATTCTCTTTGTCTTTATTTGCTTAGATTTGTTTTCCTGGCTAGGCATGTTCTTCAGTTACGCAACTGAGTCTGATTCTTTGTGACCTCATTTGGGATTTTCTTGGCAAAGATAGTGGAGTGATTTGCCATATCTTTCTCCAGCTCAATTGACAGATGAGGAAACTGAGACTCACAGTGTTAAGTGATTTGACCAGAGCCACACACACTGAGACCAGATTTAAACTCAGGAAGAAGAGACCTCCTGACTTCAAACTCAACATTCTATCCACTATGCCACCCAAGCCCTTATAAATGCTTGTTAACTAACTAAGACCACTCTGGTGGAGGGAATTCATGATCAATTACAGGTTGGGTTTAATGGCCTGTGAGGTTCTTTCCAACTCTGTAATTCTGTAATATCACATCTGACATATATAATTCTGTAGGACGTCTAGAAGAATCATCCCTCCCATTGTTCAGTGTCCCAGTGTGGAATGCATTCAAACTAGAAGGGCAGAGGATTACAGTTGAGTCAATAGCCGTACATGTGCCTGAGAGGAGACAGATATGGAATCTCACAGTCCACCTCCAATGTTTCACCTGTCAGCAGTCCCGAAGGAGTGATCCACTGAACTTACTAGCTATGCTTCTCCTCATACAGTCTTGGGATTAAGTCTGTCTCTTAGTAGAAGAAAGTTTCGGTGAGATCCTCTGTGAAAGACAGCTTCCAGGAAATGGTAGGCTCTGTCCCTACCAAAGAATGAAGCAGGGCCTACTCTTTGAAAATGAGGCTGGACTCTCCTTTCAAAGCAGAGGTAGGTTACCTGGAACAGCCTTGAGTTTTACAAGGTGAGGGCTGCTGGCAGCCACCCTGACAGAGTGTGGGAGGGGGGCAATTTTTCTATTGATTTAAATGCTGCTGTTTCTATTCTCTTTCCCTCAGGAGTTAACTAGAGCTCTTTTAACATTGATTAGCTCTATCTGGTTTCCTAATGGAGTAAACACAGAGCCCCTTGGATATTGACTGGAATTTAACAAATATACCCCTTAACACACCCAAATCTGCTCTGGGCCACAGCCCTTGCAGGCACAGAGGCTCCTTCTGCCTTTACTCCAAGCAAACACTACCCAGTGACTTTCCCTTGAGTGGCTCCAGACTCCCAGAGCAGCTTCAAGTGGAACTCATGAATCAATGGAACCTGTTTCCAGTTTTTCTTCTTTAATTTTGAGGTAGGAGTGATTAATTTGGACCTTATTGAGGCAGAGAACAATCACATGCTACTGATGCTAAATCTCAAAAGGGATCATGTTTTTGGCGGCCTGGTGCTGTTCCTATCCTTACCTCCATTACCAACCACCTCATTTTTGACTTCCAATGATCTTTTTTTTTTTAAATGGCCTAAGCTAAGGGTCAATTATCTCCTAAGGTTCTTTACACTAAATGAGATTCTGCCAGTCCTCCTGATTCTACTCTGGAGCATTCTGGTCTCTGGCAAGCCCAAGCCTCTTCTTCCATATAGTTTAGTCTTAGTCCTATGAGCTGCTCAGCTTCATATAACTGCTTTCTTTGCTTCCCCTCCCCATATTTGCTCCTTCTGCCTTCCTGCTTCTTCTACTGCTGTGCAATCCAGGCAACTGATTTTGCTGCAGACACTAGCCCCATGACCTCCACTGTCCTCTCAAAGAAAACCAAAGTGGGGTTGGGGAGGCCAGGGGTTGGCATCCATCAGGTGAGCTCCCAAAGCAGAG
This sequence comes from Sminthopsis crassicaudata, assembly GCF_048593235.1. Lineage (NCBI taxonomy): Eukaryota > Metazoa > Chordata > Mammalia > Dasyuromorphia > Dasyuridae > Sminthopsis > Sminthopsis crassicaudata. Next base: position 519,533,468 of record NC_133619.1, read on the forward strand.
TGGTCTCTGCCCTTAGCACAGTAGCCTTTCATCTACCCCACAGGGAAATTCTAGGTTAGGTGAGAGGGCCAAAGCTCTGACCTCCTCAGCTCTCTGAAACCAATCTTTTTTTCATTACATCTTTGAGTTGCTGTTGTTCCCTCTTTCCTCTCAGAATAGCAATAATACCAAAAAAAAATCATGAAAAAGTCCTTCTGAAGTGGACTGGGATGAGTGTCTGTCTTGAATCATTTATGAAATGTAATTAGTCTGGGGAAGAATTCCCATTCCTGGTGTGAGAGAGCGGCTGTGGACTCTTTCCATACTTTAAATTAGGCCCCCGCCCCAAATTCAGTTTGGATCAAAAGGATTCCAGGACTTTAAGCTCCCTTAGAAGTCTGTGGGTACACTAAGGTGCCCAAACTCTGAGCAACAAGGGCAGACCCTCCCTCATTTCCAGGACCAGATGTACCTTCTCTAGCTTATCCCATCTAGACTCCCTATCTTCTGTTTCCCTAGGAATGATCACTTCCCCCACTCCCACACCCAGTTTCCCCCAGGAGCAGCTCAATCCCTTTATTGAGCAGAGCTATAAATTTCATAGAGGCTGGCCCTGGGAGTTGGCAATTACCTTCTCAGGAGGCTCCCCCTGGACTGACTCCTCAGCTCACTTCTTCCCAAAACAAGAGGCTCTTTCATAAGCAAGCGGGGTTGGACGATGGGTTACAAATGGCTGCGTACAGCCTGAGTTGTCTCCCACCCCCATGGACATAGATATAATGTATAACGAGCCAGCAGCAGTCACAGGAGCAAACGCTCCACTTAGCTGCCTCCCCTGCCTTCAGATGCTCATAACTTTGAAGGAGACTTCTCCAGCTGACTGCCTTCTTCCACCCCACCCTCAATTTCTGGCCTCCACCCAAATGGGAGTTTGAGAAAGAATAGAAAAGAATAAATAGATGCAGCTACATGGCCACTTTTGAGGCATGACAGTGCATGGGGAAAGAGTGGGGGAGGAGAGCTGGAGGCAGGACCTTTTCCATTTTAAGGTGAGGGATAGTGGGGATGCAGGGGAAGAAATTGCTACATTTTCTAATATCAAGTAACTAGAAAACAGCTGAACCTTAAAACTACAAACTTCAATCAAAGTCACTCTTACAGAGGAAGTGGTTTTCAAAGGCCAAGAAAGAAAAGCAGGCTCATGCACACACACACACACACACACACACACACACACACACACACACACACACAGAGACAGAGAGACAGAGAGAGAGACAGAGAGAGAGAGACAGAGAGAGACAGAGAGACAGAGACAGAAAGAGAGACAGAGAGAGAGACAGAGACAGAGACAGAGAGAGAGAGAGAGAGCCAGAGAGAGACAGAGAGAGAGAGAGAGAGAGAGAGAGAGAGAGAGAGAGAGAGAGAGAGAGAGAGAAGAGAGCCAGAGAGAGAGAGACAGAAACAGAGACAGAGAGACACAGAGAGAGAGACAGACAGAGAGAGAGACCGAGACAGAGAGAGAGAGACAGAGAGAGAGAGAGACAGAGACAGA